>NC_057807.1:149625682-149716617 GCF_018294505.1 Triticum aestivum
CCCGAAATAGTTACCGGCAAATATTTGGGAGATGCGAGATTACCGTCCTATCCCCAACCGACGCGATGTCTAAAATTTTAAACGGGGGATAAGTTCATAACTTTCCCCCATTTCAGAGAAGCGTGTCCCAAAGTTTGAGATCGCCCCCCCCCTCCCCTCCATTTCCCCATTCATACACTGTCGGCGGAACGACAACCTTCGCACTGCGGCCAGCCTCCTCCGTCCGCCACCCCATCCTCCACCTTGCCGGAGCCGCTACCCCTACCACGTCGTCCACTGCAAGAGATGGACGTCTCTCATCCATGGCGCTGGACCAGGATCCTTTCATCGCCTCCTCTCGTTTCATCGGCGCCGTCCTCCACCTTGCCGTTGCCGCTCCTACGACCGCCTCGTCCACGGCAACAAGATATATCCCCCGACCCAGCCGTCTGCCGTCTAAAGTCTTCTTCCCCGCCGCCGACAGCCATTGCACCCACAGCACCCTCAATGTATCAGCATAGGCCTACACGGCGTCGCAACAGAGGTTGTACTCTTCCATATGTGCCTAAGTTATTGATCTCACCTGGAAAATAGATCATAATTTGTTTACTGTACTTTTCTTGTCCGTACCAAATCGTAGTGGCTAGTTGAAAGCAAACATAGAGTGCGAAGTAGCTTTGTCTGGTTTGCACCTTCAGATCTGCCATGGCACGGGCACTATACTCGTAAAGCTTATGGTTTCCTCCCTTTATATTCACTACCATCATCATAGGTGCTTCGTGTCGTGCTAGCACTGCTCCTCAAGACCTCAACCCAAATCTTACGTGTTCAAATACAAATCTGATATGATGCTCATATCACTAAAACAGAGAACGTTTAATTGGTCACCTAATGTTCCTATATTCATTTCAAAAAGCATGCACGCCACCCACTGGTCCAGCTAGTTCCACTTTACTGATTTTTCTCTTGATGCTTACGGTTTTCCCATTTTATCTACTCTACTATGATCTCCGTAGGTGCTTTCTGTCGTACTAGCATTACTCCACCCTTCAAGCTAAACAACACAACACTCAGAATTCGAAAGCTTAGTTGTTCAAATATGATTGTGATATGATACTGATATTAGTTAACCGACACATTTAATTTGTTAGCTAAAGGTCCCACTTGAGTTTCCAAATGCATGTCGCGTCATATAGAGAGACATCATAATTGCATTTCTTTGTCACTTGTTGACCGTACTTTCTTGTCCATACCAAATCTTAGTTGTTATTTCAAAGCAAACATCGGTTGCTAACTACCCTTTGCGCGGTTTGCAGCTTCAGATCCGCCATCCCACTGCCACGGTCAACACTGTACTGATCATGCTTATGTTTTCCCCATTTTATGATGACCACAATCAGCCTACATGGTTCGTGTCGTAATAGCACTGCTCCACCCATCGAGCTAAACAAGCTTAGTTGTACAAATTCATATCTGATATTATTGCTGATATTAGTAAAACTAAGAGATGTTTAATTGGTTAGCTAAATGTTCCTACTTTAGTTTCAAAATGCATGTGAGCCACATATGGAGAGACCGGAAAGAATAGTATTTCTCTGTGCGCTCTGGTTCATCATGGGTGGCCAACCGACATTGTACTGAAACACTTGTAATATCTTCAATCTGCTTGCTCTTCTACTCTTCTTTAAGATGATACTCTTCTCTTGTGGTCGACTGGTCATGTCGAGTTGTTCTCCCTTAGTATATTTTGAATCTGTCAGGTCAGGTCGACTTGTTCTTCTTTACTATATGTTGAAGCTATCATCTGCGAAGTGTCATCACTTCTGGAGCTCTCATATTTTGAGTAGTAGGCCACATTATATTAATGCACACAACAAAATACAGCATGCATGGCATCTTTTAAAAGAATTGCAGAGATAGCACAAAGGGGTTTACAGGGAGGCAGTATTGGATTAGAATCACTTCTGCATTACAAAGAAAATCTCACTTGTTTTTATGTTTTCATGCATGTCAGATATTGAACATTATCAAAATGAATATGAGAATGGGTTCACAAGAGGAATATTGCGGAATGATCCACTGGCTAACAAACTTGGCATGGTGGAGGATGGCCTATCTTATTCACCCATCAAGGTGCTTGCTCTAACTTTGCAAAGTTGTATTGGTCACACATATTTTGCATCTGACCTCTTGCATTTCTTCTACTTTGTTACACCATCTGCTTAGTTTAAGCATCATATATGAGTGTATGCCATAACTATCCATTTTCTTACCTATTCCATGTGTCGTCACACTATGTTTTTCCAGTCAAATGTTGTTCTTTCGTGATAGATGTCCAAAAGGAAGAGGGTGAGTGCAGATCCTCAAGGAGTACAAACTAGGTATTTGGAAAAGGTAGTGGTACCTGTTACATTAGATAGATCAGCATCCACAGAAAACACAGGCCCAACTATACCACACTTTACCCCTAATCCAGTGGCCAAACCCCTATTAGAACTGCTGGGAGCCTAGCGTCAGGTACTGTCTATGATATCAATTCAAAATTTGAACTCCTAAATTTCTGCTTGTGCCTTACCTTCTCTCTTGTATGAAAATTAATTTCAGATGAATCACCTTGCTCAAAGGATCATACGATCTCAAAACAATAATGGGCTCTACATTGCTCTTGTCAGTACCTCTCTCCCTTTTGCCTTGTAACGTTGTACTTAATTAATTGCTATTTGATTATGTATCATCAGTCTGCACCTAAGCTTCATTATCCTCTGTTTCTTCCAATATTATTTGGTCTATATTTACTCTTTGCAAAATGTAGAATAATGGCAACGCTTATAAAGAATTTTCTTTAGGGAATTTATTGAATTATCCTTCCATCAACGTGGAGAAGGGCTTTGTCCAGCCCGTGTTAACATGTAATGTAAGTTCATCCTTCTCAAGCCTTCAACTTTGTTCTAGTATAGATTTGGATAGGCATCATTGCCTCCACTGCTGTTTGCTTTGCTGTTTACATCTGATTGGATGTTTGCAACAACTACCAGTTTCAAATTGTAGTTGTAAAAACATGTTCCTTATGCAGAACAGATCCATTTATTTGCTTATATAATTGTGAAACCTGTTATGTGTCTCCTTGTTTCTCTTTCAGAGTCGTATCTCTTACGCCAGGCAGAACTTTAGGGAAGATAGTGAGCCAAACCATCTTGAGGACATCGAGATGACCCCAAGGTCCTGTCTTGATGAAGATAGTGAGTTGAAGCTACTCACCAGTAGGTGTGAGACAACCTCTGTGCAGTCGCTGCCTCAATCAGTTCGACTTCTTTAGTCTCAACTTAAAGCGGAAAGGCTTGCTTCAGCTCAGCTCTGACTTGAAGTCAAAGATGCAATGAAGATGTTAGAGGACTGTCGTGGGCACCATCATGCCTTAAATCTAGTGTTGATGCATCTATCGTTGACACAACTGAGGTCTACTCAGCTTCTTCAGCTGTTTGGTGGGCCTGACCTGGCGAGGCGTAGTGCCTTCTAAAGTGCTCTCAGTTTTGTATATTCTTTTGTCGGCATGTTTATTTGCACTAGTGCCGAAGTTTGATGCCCAGTGGATGTAATATGTGTGATAGCCATGATAGCCTAGCGTAAGTTGCTTGCTTATTTATTTCCTTGTTGTCTTGTTTATTTGTTTGCTTGTAGTCATTGCAGTTCTTTTTCCGCGGTTTGCTAGTGGCTGCAATAACCTATTTTTTAAAACTAGGCCACAATAACCATGGGCTAATATTTACTGTAGTGACACTGGGCCTCCTACGGGCCGTAGAAACAGTGGGCCTTCTATAGGCCGTAGAAACAGTGGGCCTTCTATGGGCCGTAGAAACAATGGGCCTTCTACGGGCCGTAGAAACAATGGGCCTTCTACGGGCTGTATCATCAATGGGCCTTATACAGGCAATATGATCGATTGGCCAAAAATGGGCCAATAACAGGCCGCATTATGGTCGTAAATGGGCTAGAGTTGGAATCGTTCATTCATGGGCCGACCATAACGGGCCATCGTTAATAGGCCGTATTTCATGACGCTATGAAAACGGCCCAACGTGTTAATGGACCACAAACGGCCGACTGTAACCACGGGCTGAATTTGGCCCATAAGCAGAAAATGACTGAGGGAGTCCTGGACTAGGGGGTGTCCGGACAGCCGGACTATCATCGTCAGCCGGACTCCAAGACTATGAAGATACAAGATTGAATACTTCGTCCCGTGTCCGGATGGGACTTTCCTTGGCATGGAAGGCAAGCTTGGTGATACGAATATGTAGATCTCCTACCATTGTAACCGACTCTGTGTAACCCTAGCCCTCTCCGGTGTCTATATAAACCGGAGGGTTTTAGTCCGTAGGACACACAACCATTACAACAATCATACCATAGGCTAGCTTCTAGGGTTTAGCCTCCTTGATCTCGTGGTAGATCCACTCTTGTACTACCCATATCATCAATATCAATCAAGGAGGAGTAGGGTTTTACCTCCATCGAGAGGGCCCGAACCTGGGTAAAAACATCGTGTCCCTTGTCTCCTGTTACCATCTGCCTAGACACATAGTTCGGGACCCCCTACCCGAGATCCGCCGGTTTTGACACCGACATTGGTGCTTTCATTGAGAGTTCCTCTGTGTCGTCACCGATAGACTTGATGGCTTCTTCAATCAACAACAACGCCGTCCAGGGTGAGACTTTTCTCCCCGGACAGATCTTCGTGTTCGGCGGCTTCGCACTGCGGGCCAATTCACTTGGCCATGTGGAGCAGATCGAAAGCTACGCCCCTGGCCATCGGGTCAGGTTTGGAAGCCTAAACTTCACGGCTGACATCCGCGGGGACTTGATCTTCGACGGGGTCGAGCCGCAGCCGAGTGTGCCGCACTGTCACGATGGGCATGATCTAGCTCTGCCGCCGGACAGTACCCTGGAGGCCGCACACAAGTCCGCTCTGACTCATAGTTCAGAGCCGACTGCACAGATCGAGGACAGGTGGCTGGACACCGCCTCGGGAGCTGCAACTTCCATGGCGATGGAGCCGAATACTGACCTTGTCCCTTATAAAGCTCGTGACTCCAAGGCGTCGGACTCCTTGCCGGACTCCGAACCTCCTGCGCCCCTGCCAATCGAATCCGATTGGGGGCCGATCATGGAGTTCACTGCCGCGGACATCTTTCAACACTCACCCTTTGGCGACATTCTAAATTCGCTGAAACATCTCTCGTTATCAGGAGAACCCTGGCCGGACTGCGGTCGGGACGGTTGGGATACGGACGACGAAGAAATTCGAAGCCCACCCACCACCCACTTTGTAGCCACTGTCGATGATTTAACCGACATGCTAGACTATGACTCTGAAGACATCGACGGTATGGACGACGATGCCGGAGACGATCAAGAACCAGCGCCTACAGGGCACTGGAAGACCACCTCATCATAAGATATATACATGGTGGACACCCCAAAGGATGGGGACGGCGAAGAAGCAGTGGAGGCAGATTCCTCTAAGAAACAGCCCAAGCGCCGACGTCAGCGGCGCCGCTCTAAATCCCGCCACAATAAAAATGGAGATTCCGGCACCGGAGATAATAACACCCCAGAGAGTGCCGAAGACAACCCCCTCCAGCAAGATTCAGCACAGGAGGATGAAGTAGCCAGCCCTCGAGAGAGAGCGGCAGACGAGGAGATAGAGGATGACAATTACATGCCTCCCTCCGGAGACGAGGCAAGCCTCAACGACAACGAATTTGTCGTGCCCGAGGATCCCGTCGAACAAGAGCGTTTTAAACGCAGGCTAATGGCCACGGCGAACAGCCTAAAGAAAAAGCAGCAACAGCTTCAAGCTGATCAAGATCTGCTGGCCGACAGATGGACCGAGGTCCTAGCAGCCGAAGAGTATGAACTCGAACGCCTCTCCAAAAGCTACCCAAAACGCAAGTTGCTCCCCCGACTAGAGGAGGAAGCATACAAACCTTCATCACCAGCGCACAATACGGCAGACCGACCACCACGTGGTCGCGACCGAGAGGCATCTAGGCCCTCCATCAAAACCGTACCCCGGCACCGCTTGAAAAGTACGAATCCAAGGGGGAATGCGCCGGACTTGCGGGATGTATTGGAGGACAAGGCAAGACAATCCAGATCTATCTACGGATCACGTGGACGCCCCACGACCCACAACAACTATCGTCGCGCCGGATACAGCAACTCCGGCCGGGCCGAACACAGCAGACAACGCTCTCTTGAGCTACGTCATGATATTGCTCAATATAGAGGCGCCGCACACCCATTATGCTTCACAGACGAAGTAATGGATCATCAAATCCCCGAAGGGTTTAAACCCGTGAATATTGAATCCTACGATGGCACAACAGACCCCGCGGTTTGGATCGAAGATTATCTCCTTCACATCCATATGGCCCGCGGCGACGATCTCCACGCCATCAAGTATCTCCCACTCAAGCTTAAAGGACCAGCTCGGCATTGGCTTAACAGCTTGCCCGCAGAGTCAATTGGGTGTTGGGAGGACCTGGAAGCCGCATTCCTCGACAACTTCCAGGGCACATATGTGCGACCACCAGACGCTGATGACCTAAGCCACATAATTCAGCAGCCAGACGAATCGGCCAGATAGTTCTGGACACGGTTCTTAACAAAGAAAAATCAAATCATCGACTGTCCGGATGCAGAGGCTCTCGCAGCCTTCAAACATAACATCCGTGACGAGTGGCTGGCCCAGCACCTAGGACAGGAAAAGCCGAAATCCATGCCAGCCCTCACATCACTCATGACCCGCTTCTGTGCGGGAGAGGACAGCTGGCTAGCTCGCAGCAACAACCTCAGCAAAAATGCTGGCAGTCCGGATACTAAGGACCACAATGGCAGGTCGCACCGAAACAAAAACAAACGCCGCGTTAACGGTGATAACAATGAGGATACGGCAGTCAACGCCGGATTCAGAGGCTCTAAACCCGGTCAACGGAAGAAGCCATTCAAAAGAACTACTCCGGGTCCGTCCAATTTGGACCGAATACTCGACCGCTCATGCCAGATACATGGCACCCCTGAAAAGCCAGCTAATCACACCAACAGAGACTGTTGAGTATTTAAGCAGGCAGGCAAGTTAATTTCCAAAGACAATGACAAGGGACTGCACAGCGACGACGAGGAAGAGACCCGGCCGCCGAACAGTAGAGGACAGAAGGGTTTCTCCCCTCAAGTGCGGACGGTAAATATGATATACGCAACCCACATACCCAAGAGGGAGCGGAAGCGTGCACTTCGGGACGTATATGCGATGGAGCCAGTCGCCCCGAAGTTCAACCCATGGTCCTCTTGCCCGATCACTTTTGATTGAAGGGACCACCCCACCAGTATTCGCCATGGCGGATTCGCCGCATTGGTTCTAGACCCAATCGTCGATGGATTCCACCTCACTAGAGTCCTGATGGACGGCGGCAGCAGCCTGAACCTGCTTTATCAGGATACAGTGCGCAAGATGGGCATAGACCCCTCAAGGATTAAACCTACAAAGACAACCTTCAAAGGCGTCATACCAGGTGTCGAGGCCAATTGCACAGGCTCGGTCACGCTGGAAGTGGTCTTCGGATCCCCGAATAATTTCCGAAGCGAGGAGTTAATCTTCGACATAGTCCCGTTCTGTAGTGGCTATCACGCCCTGCTCGGACGAACTGCGTTTGCAAAGTTCAACGCGGTGCCGCATTATTCATACCTCAAGCTCAAGATGCAAGGCCCTCGTGGAGTCATCACGGTCAACGGAAATACTGAATGCTCCCTCCGAACGGAGGAACACACAGCGGCTCTCGCGGCAGAAGTACAGAGCAGCCTCTTAAGGCAATTTTCGAGTCCGGCCGTTAAAAGACCGGACATGATTAAACGCGCCCGGAGCAACATACATCAAGACCACCTGGCACGTTCCGAGCACGCGTAGCAATGCGGCCCCAACCCCAGCCCTTGCATGATTGCAAGACAAACTCCCCGCGTACATCATTACGCTCTGGAGATACCTTGGGCATAAGGGGAGGGGCACGACCACGACAGGCCCAGAGTGCGGCTCAACCACACCAGGGGCTCCTAAGTGTGTCGCTCTTTTTCTTTTCCTTTTTTTTATTTTATCTTATCTACAGGACTCTGTTTACAAGAGGTCTTGTCTGGCAGTAGATCGGCCGAACTCACGATGCAACAGCCAGGGAGGAACAAGGGCTACGACGAACACTCAGGTGGTCTCCATTACGAGCATTAAATCTATTTATTACACCATTCCGCAGCCCACCCCTGGAGGGGGACATGTTTAAAATAGTCCACTCCCTTGCTAACCGCACAATTTGTATCGTTCTGCACTCATGGCAGAATCCCCTGAATAAACAATGCATCATTTTTTCGCTTATAATTGCATTCCTTTGTTTATATATATGTTCATTTATGACATCTTGCATCCGTACAATTTGGTACGGCCGAATACACCAGGGGCTTACGTTCCCCGCATAATGGTGTAAAGTCCGAACACTTTCACAAGTGCGGCACCCCGAACTTATAGCACTATATGCATCGGCTCCGAATCATGTCTTGGGTCAATAGTTGGGTTTGCCCGGCTCCCATGTTTTGGTACCTTATGTTCCGTTTCGTCGGCTAAGGTAGCACTGGGAGAACCACTGCGATTGCGCCCCGGTTGAGCTGGGCGAGCGCCTCAGTGGAGAAAGCTAAAACTGACTGTCATGATAAGGCGAGAGCTGGTAGCTGTTCGAGAGGTCTTTTCGAGTCCCTAAAGACTTACGCCGCTTAGAGCAAGGAACCGGATAGTGTCCGGCCCAGGCGTGGATAGCGCCCCGAACTCGGTCTTCCGAACACTAGGGGCTTCGCCGAAATTTAAAATTATAGAATTCTATGGCTAAGTGAGAGTGTTCAAGCATTATAAGTCCGGTTGCCTTGTTCGTTGTGTTGAGCGCCTCCCTAGATGGACCCAAAATTGGGACCAAGAGTGCTCAAGTTTATCACGAACACCCCAGCACTCGTGGCATGGGGGCTGAAGCCGACGACTTGCCATCTCTCAGATTTAATAAACGGCCGCACAGAATGTAATATTTTAAATCAAATAAGCGTTTCTTAGCGCATATGAACAATGTTTTCAGCGCACAGGATAACACATGGCGAGTTTACTCAATAATTACATCTCTGGGGCACTCATCCGCAATCTTGCGGGCACCCTTCAGGACAGTCTTGTAATACATCTCGGGCATACGATACTCCTTGCCCGCCGGCGGCGTGCGTCAGAAGCCGCTCCGCATCCAGCCTGCCCCAATGCACCTTTGCGCGGGCAAGGGCCCGACGGGCACCTTCAATGCAGGTGGAGCTCTTGATGACCTCCACCCAAGGGCACGCATCCACCAGCCGCTGCACGAGGCCGAAGTAGCTCCCAGGCATGACCTCTCCAGGCCACAGCCGGACTGTGAGGCCCTTCATGGCCTGCTCGGCTACCTTGTGGAGCTCGACCAGCTGCTTCAGCTGGTCGCTAGGGGGCACCGGATGTCCGGCCTCAGCATACTGAGACCATAAGACCTTCTCCGTTGAGCTCCCCTCCTTGGCCCGGTAGAATGCGGCGGCATCGGACACGCTACGAGGCAGATCTGCAAACGCCCCTGGAGAGCTCCGAATTCGGGTAAGTAACAGGTAATTTACATTCACATGCTTGCTTTGCATGAAAAATGCCTTACCCGCCGCTATCTTCTTCATCGCCTCAATCTCCTGGAGGGACTTATGGGCCTCCGCCTTAGTGGCTTTGGCACTTTCAAGAGCCGAGGCAAGCTCGGACTCTCGAGTCTTCGAGTCGTGCTCCAAACTCTCATGCTTTTCCATGAGAGCCTGGAGCTCTTGCCGCACCTCCGTCACCCACGCCTCCTGTTTTTCTCGCTCCGCTCGTTCCGCGGCCGCATTGCGTTCGACCGCGGACACGGCCTCCTTCAGGGTCGCCACCTCGTTCGTGGCCCTTGCAGTACCCACGTTATCCTTGTTATTTCTATTGCAACCAAAATACTTTTCTGTAAGGTACAAATTTCAAAGTGGTGTTACTCACCTTCTTTGTCCTCGACCTGCTTCTTGGCAAGGCAGAGCTCTTGCTCAGACCGCTCGGGGTCCTGCTTCAAAGCACCGACCTCCGCAGTTAGTGCGGCAGAGGTCAGCAGCGCAGCCTGCAAACCCATATTGACATAATTTTTAGCACTCCTGCGTATATCTTTTTTAGATCCTCAATCCGGTTTTCTTTCCGAACACCGAACCGAGCATCAGGGGCTACTGTCTATGCGGTATTACATTACATATTTTAAACTTCTTACCTCAAAGCCTGTTAGAAGGCTACTGCAGGCTTCGGTCAGCCCGCTCTTGGCAAGCTGAACCTTCTGAATCACCGCACTCATGATAGTGCGGTGCTCTTCCTCGATGGAAGCGCCGTTGAGCGCCTCCAACAAGTTGTCCGGCGCCTCTAGTTGGACGGAGGCTGCCGGTGTCACGGTCTTGCCCTTCTTGTGAAAGGGCCGCCTGCCGGACTCCGGAACCACTGCGGGTTCCGGCGCGGAGTCCGGCACGAAGTCCGGGAGGTTGCCTTGGGGCACCTCCGGAGCCTCCCCCTCCTGGCGGGTCCCCTCCTGGGATCCCACCTCAGCATCCTCATCGCGAGGGGTGGAGGCGGTCGAAATGGAATCCACGTCCGACGGAGCCAAGGACCCGCTCGATGAAGCAGGAAGATCATCGTCGGCCGGACTACAGGCAGTGTGCGGCATTAGAAGGACACTATGTGACACAAAAGAGAAATTATAAATTATTCAGGAATCCGGATACTTACGATCTTGCCGGGGGCCTGGCCCTTGAGGGCCACTCTTCGTCGCCAACTTTGGCGTTGGTGGAGCTGTCCGGGGGAAGAGTTCTTCCCCTCTTGGACCCTTCGGCCTCCCCCGCTGGGGAAGCCTTCCTTTTCCTCTCTCCCCCCTCTGGGAGAGAGTCCTCCTTCTCCTCCTCATCTTCGGGGGAGGAGTCCGCCTCAGAGTCGTCGGACGACGAGTCCGATATCACCTAGCGTCGGGAACTTCTTCGAGTTCTCGTGGCCTTCTTCTTGGCCTTCTTCTCCGGCACCACATAAAGTGCCGGGACCAGCAGCCCCGTTAAACGGGCGTCCGCTGGGTCTTCGGGAAGGGGAGCCGGACAGTCTACCTGTCCGGACGTCCTCTGCCAGTCCTGTCAAAGGCATTGGGAGTTTTAGATCCCACATAGAATTAAACTATGGAAGAAAATAAGTGTCCCATAGAGGATAACAAAGCTTACCTCGCCGGCCGGGCGCTTGGTGCTGAATCCGCGATCTTCGGTCGCAGACGCGGGGGCTTCTCCGCCCTTGAACAGCACCCTCCAGGAAGCTTCGTACGTTGTGTCAAAGAGCCCGCTGAGGGTCCGGTGCTGTGCCGGATCGAACTCCCACAGATTGAAGGCCCGCTGTTGGCAGGGGAGAATCCGGCGGACGAGCATGACTTGGATCACATTGATAAGCCTAAGCTTCTTGTTCACCAAGGTCTGGAGATAGGACTGGAGTCCTGTCAGCTCCTCCGAACTACCCCATAGCAAGCCCTTCTCTTTCCAGGAGGTGAGCTGCATGGGGATACCAGATCTGAACTCGGGGGCCGCTGCCCATTTAGGGTCACGCGGCTCGGTGATGTAAAACCACCCCGATTGCCACCCCTTGACGGACTCCACGAAGGCCCCTTCGAGCCAGATGACGTTGGGCATCTTGCCCACCATGGCGCCTCCGCACTCCGCTTGGACGCCCTTCACTACCTTCGGCTTGACATTGAAGGTCTTGAGCCACAAGCCGAAGTGGGGCTAGATGCAGAGGAAGGCCTCGCACACTACGATAAACGCCGAGATGTTGAGGATGAAGTTTGGCGCCAGATCGTGGAAGTCCAGGCCGTAGTAGTACATGAGCCCCTAGACGAAGGGATGCAATGGGAAGCCCAGTCCGCGGAGGAAGTGGGGAAGGAATACGACCCTCTCATGGGGCCTGGGGGTGGGGATGAGCTGCCCCTCGTCGGGCAGCCGGTGTGCGATGTCGCTGGAAAGGTATCCGGCGCCGCGCAGCTTTTCGATGTGCTCCTCCTTAATGGAGGAAGCCAACCACTTGCCTCCTGCTCCGGACATGACTGGAGAAGGTCGAGGTGAGATGTGCGGGCTTGGGCGCTGGAGCTCGAGTGCGCGGAGATGGATAAGCAAAGGAGGAAGAAGGCATAGGTAAAAAGGTGGATCCTTATCCCCTTATATATAGGCGGACGAAGACTATACGTCCCCACCGGCCTGGTAAAACTCGCTTATCTCCCAAGCGCCACCATCAATGGCGCGGTTGGGTTACCCACGTCCGTATTGATGAGAATCCCGGAATAAGGGGAACACGATCTCTGCTTCGACAAGACGTGCCAAGGAAACCGCTTCGCTAAAGGCGCTGAGGTGGTATAATAAAAAAACGATTCAAGTAAAGGCTTGGTAGTGGCATGACGTCATGCCACAAAATACGTCAGCGGATTGAACCTGTGTATATATTATTCTCTCTACAGTGGAATGTGGAATTTATTTTGCGGAGACGGACACTATCCTGGTGTTCACAATCTTCTATGAATTATTTGGAGGAGGAACCCGCCTTGCAATGCCGAACAATATGTGCGTCGGACTCATCGTCATTGAAGCCTGGTTCAGGGGCTACTAAGGGAGTCCTGGACTAGGGGGTGTCCGGACAGCCGGACTATCATCGTCAGCCGGACTCCAAGACTATGAAGATACAAGATTGAAGACTTCGTCCCGTGTCCGGATGGGACTTTCCTTGGCGTGGAAGGCAAGCTTGGTGATACGAATATGTAGATCTCCTACCATTGTAACCGACTCTGTGTAACCATAGCCCGCTCCGGTGTCTATATAAACCAGAGGGGTTTAGACCCTAGGACACACAACCATTACAACAATCATACCATAGGCTAGCTTCTAGGGTTTAGCCTCCTTGATCTCGTGGTAGATCCTCTCTTGTACTACCCATATCATCAATATCAATCAAGAAGGAGTAGGGTTTTACCTCCATCGAGAGGGCCCGAACCTGGGTAAAAACATCGTGTCCCTTGTCTCCTGTTACCATCCGCCTAGACGCACAGTTCGGGACACCCTACCCGAGATCCGCCGGTTTTGACACCGACAATGACAGTAACGGGCCGTAAGTAAACGGATGCTGGAAATGAGCCCAAGAATAAATGGGCTTTGAGAAGGCCGAAAGATAACATGGACTGGAAACGGCCCAACGGAATAATGACCCCTTAATGGTTATAAAGTGATACATTGTTCATTACGGGCCAGTTTCACCACGGGCCGTTAATGGGTGTAAAGTAATACACTGTTCATTATGGGCCAGTTTCACCATGGGCCGTTAATAGGCCAAAAGTTACATAGGGCCTCATATGGGTCGAAAGACAACATGGGACATACATGGGCCAGAAGTGAAAACATGCTGGAATCATATTGGGTGGCCCAGATGACACTACTGGGCCTAATTTGGATAGGGCGCAATGGGCCTTGGGTTAGCGGGCTGTAAATGGGCTATATGCGAACAAGCCGTTAACAGGCTTTACATGGGCCAGCCCGCCACCTTTTGACCAAGTCAAACAGGTCGGCCTTTTCACAGGAATGTTCCTCTGTTGGGCCGTGCCACCTATCGACATATCATAGGCGCCTTCTGTACAATGAGTGGATGACATCTGTCCCAATGGTGAGCCGACACGTGTTTCCTCCAGCCAATGATGATTTTGCACGTGGAAAATCCCCATTGGTCGGGGCTGTTAACGGGTTATCGGATCAAAAACCCGACCCGATAGCTTAATGGTGTTCCGTTACGGTGGATGCCACGTGTCGGTCACCCTTGGCGAACGTACTTCTGTGACGCGCGATTTATCGTCATGGAAGTGGACACTTCTGTGATGATAATTTTGGTAATGTCATGGAACACTTCTACGACAGCACACGTATGACTATCTTGATTCTATCATAAATTTGTCATGGATGTACATGCATGACAAAAAACACGACCCACTGTGACAAACATGTATCATCATGGAAGTGTATTTTTTTTGTAGTGTCGCGAGGTTCCCATGACGCAAGCCATGACGATCGAGACCAGGCGGGCGCCAGCCCGCGCAGTGTTGTTGTTTCCTCTTTGGTGCAAAGGGGGCAAGCGCAGGCGCGGAGTACCGAGGCATCGAGCAAAGGTTTCCATATCGGTGCAACAAGACCAAGACCAGCAGGACGGCAGGACGGAGGTCACCGTGGAGCCCAAGACGGCGTCATCACCAGCACCTTTGGCAAGCGAAGACCACCTTTAGTTAGGATAGCTTGTACTAGCTGTCCCCTTTTAAAATGGTCGTTGTTGGATCCCTTCCCGCTCATTGGGAAGAGGATCAGGGCCTCTATAAATAGGGCTAGCCACCACAATAGGAGGGGATCTAATCCAAACCCAGTTCATCTACACACCACCAAGCACAACAACACCTCTCCTCGCGAGGTTGTTCTTCCTATGTACTGTTCATCATCAGCCCAAGAGGTAATCCACCACACCACACACAGGAGTAGGGTATTACACCACAACGGTGGCCCGAACCTGTATAAATCTTGTGTCTCTTGTGTTGTTCATCGTGCTAGCTTAGAGATCGCGGCGAGGCTAAGGGCGTGTTTCGGTAGGGAGAGATCTTCGAGCGCACCCATTGTTCGAACCTTAAGGGTTTTGCCAGAACCCGATATCCGACATTTGGCGCGCCAGGTAGGGGTGTGCCAAAATCTTCTTTCCGCTGATCTGTGTCCTATCGCTTCAATGCATCCATGGCAGACGCTCACCGAGCCCGTGCTGAGCACCGAGCTGCTCTCGCCGCCCGCGTCGCCCAGACAGCTCCTGTCGGCGGGCCTCCTCGTCGTTCTCCGTTGCCTGCCACCAACGCCGCCACTGGCCCGGCGAGGAACGAGTAGCAAGCATCTTCGCTGCACCCCTCGGTGCGGCGGGAAGGCCGCACCACCACTCCGTCGCTGACCCCAGCTGGTTTGTCGTCTCACGCTCGTCGCGCCCCCACGGATGCGCAGGCCGCGTTGCACCTGGCACGTGAGCTCCTGCACTACCGCCCCATTGACGACCTCTACGAAGAATGGCTCACTCGCCTCACCGAGCTCGTCAGCACCGTAGGGGGCTCTCCCGCACCGTCCCTCTCACTGCCTCGCCCTCCGTCGGGCATGGGCGACGCGGCTCAGGCAGAGCCTCCACCACCTCCGCCCCAAGAAGGCGCCCTGGCTCAAAGGCGCGCGGCCCCTGGACATGACCCACCGCATCCAGCGCCCACGCGACAAGAAAGAATCTGCCAAGAAATCCCTCGGCCTCAAGAAGGCGCTCCCGTGCTCCCTGCACCAGCATGACAAGACCGCATCCCTGAACCGATGGGCCAAGACCCCATGCTGCCCCTGGCAGCAGCGCGCGGGTACCACCAAGAGCAGGCCCCGCGTCAGCAAAGGGCTCTGGTGGCCACAGCAGGTTGTCGTGCCTTCACCACCGAGATGCGCAGCGTCGACTGGCCGGGCAAGTTCAAGCCGGACCTGTCTCCTCGCTACGACGGTACTTCCGACCCCGCGGAGTTCCTGCAGCTCTACGAATTGGGCATCGAGGCAGCCAACGGAGATGAGAAGGTCATGGAAAACTAGTTTCCCAGGGTGCTCAAGGATGGTGCTCGCACCTGCCTCCTAAACCTGCCTCCTGGCTCGATCTCCTCCTGGGATGAGATGCGTAGCCACTTCATCACCAACTTCTAGGGCACTCGTGACCGCCCCCCGGCCGTGGGTGACCTGTGCCGCATCAAGCAGCAGCCTAGAGAGACCCTGCAGAAATACATCCAGCGCTTTAACAGCGCCCGCCTCCAGATCCCCAAGGTGACGAACGAGGCCATCATCTCAGCGTTCTCTGATGGCATCCACGACGTCAAGATGAAGGAGGAGCTCGCCATCCACGAGAAGCTGTGCACATCCCTGGAGTTGTTCAACCTGGCGACCAAGTGCGCAAGAGCTGAGGAAGGATGCCTCTCCCTCCTCGAGCTTCCAGCTGCTGACCCAGAAGAAAAGAAGGCCAAGGCCAAGGACATGAAGCACAAAGGAGCAGCCGTGCTTGCGGCAGAACCAGACATGAAGCGCGACACAGACCATCTGGAGTCGTCCAAGGGCAGTCGGCCGTTTTGCGCCTATCACAACCTCCACACCCACAACACCAACGAATGCCAAGAGCTCAGGGCTGTTCGAGAAGGACGCTTCGGTCGATGCCCCGAGCGCAATGACTGGGGCTACGACCGAGGAGGGGGACGAGGTGGAGGATGATGGGATGACCGTGGCCCTCGCCAGGAGTGGCGTGACCGACCTCGTGAGGATCGCTGGCAGGACCAGCCTCGCGAGGGAGCCTGGAGGGATCAGCCTCGCGAGGACCGCCTGCAGGGCATCGCAAGCCTTCCTCCTCTGCCGCCACCGCCAAGAAGGAATGATGACCATCACCAGGACGAGGGGGCTGGGGTCTTCCAGGAACCACATGCTATCGCTTGCATCTTGGGAGGAGCTCAGGCCCCAGCCTCTCAGCGCATCTTCAAGCAGTTTCTCGCGAGGTGAATGCAGTCCTCCCCAGGCTTGAGGCCACTCGCCCGCTTAGGTGGTCCAAGTGCTCCATCACTTTCAGCTCAGCAGATCAACTCAAGTGTGTGGATAAACCTGGCGTCCTCCCATTGGTTTGTTCCCCAGTCATCAGCAACGTGCAAATCACTAGGACCCTCATTGATGCCGGCGCAGGGCTTAACGTCCTGTCCGTGGAGATGTTCGACAACCTTCAAGTGCCTTATGATCAACTTTAGCCTACCAAGCCTTTCTCAGGAGTTACTGACGGCTCCACCACCTCGATAGGGTAGGTCCGCCTCCCTGTCACCTTCGCACAGCGCAACAACTACCACACTGAGCTCATCGACTTCGACATCACCCACATCCACCTGCCGTACAATGCCATCCTCGGGGATCCAGCCCTGGCCAAGTTCACGGCGTGACCCACCACAGCTATAACGTCCTCAAGATGCTAGGAAGCGGCGGGATCATCACAGTCCCCTGCGAGGAGAGAGATGCGGTGTGCTCCCTCGAGCGCGCCTTCCAAGCTGCATCAATCGAGGACCCGGACAGCAAGGGCGAGAACCCTCCTGAGGCAGTCCCCAAGAAGAATAAGACACCGCTCAGCTCAAGGCCTCAAGAGGATGGCATCTCAAGAGGTGCCGCATCAGGATCTGCACCCGTGCAAGGGGCGCCTCCTTCCATCGCATAGGACTGCGCGCCCGATGCCCTCCTCGGGCAGGGCTCGAGGGCTCTCTTCTGGAGGGCCTCAAACTTTGCCAAAATCATGAGGGAGGCGCTCGGGCACCACTTGGAGGCGTGCTTCGCAGCATGTTTCCCTCAGGAAGGCACAGTGTGAGGAAAGCCCAACCCTCAGGAGTTCATCACCAAGACCACTCAGGAGCTTCAGAAAGCAAGAGTCATACGCAGCGGTCGCCGTTTGCCTGGCGTGGCTCCCCATCCAGGCGAGGATTGTGGGCTGCGCATCTGCATCGATGTCCCAGGGCTCAACCAAGCCGCATCTCAGGAGCGCCTCCGGCCTTCGCGTGTGGGACGCTGTGAGGGTCCGCCGCACAACTACGTTCACATGCCTTTCGGCCTGCCGAACACGGCTGCCACCTTCCAGCGTTACCTGTGGAGCATTCTGGCGGCTCAAGAGGCCAGGCATCACACGGTCCTGGCAGAGATGGAGACGGTCCTCGGGGAGCCACCTGGACCCGTAGAGCCTCCCGAGGCTGAGGGCCCCAGTGGCTCGTGAGGGTCGGCCTCTTCACCGCGCATCTTCAGATACTCCAACACCACCTCTACAATGGCACCAGGTGACTTCTTCCAAGTTAATTTTAGCTGGGAGCGCCCTCAGGGCTGCATCATTCCTAGGCCGCATGGATCCGTCCCTGCGGCATGTATCCCCTTTTGCTTATGCCTTCAGTTTACCTTGCTGGGGGCGCCCCTCGGGCTGCATCATCCCCAAGCCGCTCGGGCCTGACCCAGTGGCATGTATCCCTCCTGCATTTGCCTAAGCTGATATGCCTTTCATGCTTAACCTGCCTGTGATTATCGCCTGCTCGATTGACATCTACCTCTAGAGCCTTCCGCGCTGGCACGGTGCTTGCGCATGGGTCCGTCCCTGCAACATCGACAAATCTAAGTGGTAGAGCTCTGGCCCGCGGCAGCCCCACACGCGTCACCTCACCAGGCCCTCAGTGCCCTTACCACTCTCTCGGAGAAACCAATGGCAACCCGTGCTTTTCTCGTGTTAGTTTACAGGAACCTCCTGAAGTCTATAGTGGGTGGTACTACGAGCTCTCTCTCTCTCTCTTTCCCACGCGATTCTCTTGCGTGTTAAAAGGAGGGCTCCTGAGCATCGTGACTCAGGAGCTCTTACTGGCTCCCCAACCCTCACCCCCTAGCCTTGTCCACGGCATCGCGACCTGTCATACCAGCGGCGACTGAGCTTGCTCGAGGGCCAGGACCTGAGGACGTAGAGCATGAAGGAGAGTGTGGGGAAGAACGGGAAAGCTCGTGAGGGCCTAACCTAGCTGCACCACAGCTACCGACGTACAAGTCCGGCGCAACGCGAGGGAACGACTCCATATGGCCAAGATAAGTTTCATGCCTGGAACAGCTAATCGATGCAGTGCGGAATCCTCACTTCATGCAGCTCTGTGACGGCAATGTTGCCTTCCTTTATCGCCTCTCGGCGGCTGCTTGCACGCTAAAGGGGGCCTCCTGAGCATCGTACCTCAGGGGCTCTTACTGGACCTCGGGCCGCTCACCTCCTGGCCTTGACCACGGCATCGCAACCTGGCATACCAGCGACGGCTGAAGCCTGCCTGGGGACCGGGACCTGTCAGCGTAGAGCGCCAAGTCGTCGCGAGGTTAGAAAGGTGGAACCAAGCTGGGACAGGACAAGCATTCACACAGTTTCATAATAAGGATCACATCAGCAAGACACATCATTGACCCTTTACATGACCCACGGGGTGTTTTCTCGATTCCTCGCAGGGAACAAAAGACGAGATTCCTAAGGAGTCCTAACTACCCGCGCCTCCATGGTCGACGCCATCATTAACAGTGGGCCATGGGAAGTCGGCGCCAACCCATCCAGATCTGTTGCGGCGACGGCCTAATGCAGCCGCCTTGCTTTGAGCACGGCGTGAGCTCGGGGGGAAGTAGCTGTCATCGCTCATCTCCGGAATCATGAAGAGCTCGGGA
This sequence comes from Triticum aestivum, assembly GCF_018294505.1. NCBI lineage: Eukaryota > Viridiplantae > Streptophyta > Magnoliopsida > Poales > Poaceae > Triticum > Triticum aestivum. The sequence continues at coordinate 149,645,084 of NC_057807.1, forward strand.
GAGTCACTGGATTCCCAAGCATCGTTGCTGCTGCCGAAGGAGCCGTTGGGGGAGCGAGCGGCAGGCCTGGCCCCTGCCACGTCGATGTCCCGACTGCCTCCTCTAGGGCAGCACTCCAGGTGGCGGCCTTCTGCGTCGAAGACCTTGACGAACATCAAGGAGGCACCATCGTATTCAAAATGAATCATGAGGGTGCCCCCCATTCGGCAGACCCGGGCGACCTCACCCCAGCCTCGTGTCATGAAGACCTTGCCCGGGGCGACCACTTCAACCTCCGCTCCGGTCGTCGGAGCACCGCAGTCAGCATGCTGCAGCCAAAGCTCGAGAGGCCCCCTCGGCGGCATCTCAGTGGTGAAGAATGAAGGGAAGCGGATCCAGGTGCTTGGAGGCATCGCCGCGTGTAGCACGAGCTCGCAAGAGGAGTCCGCGACATGGACCGCAGGAGCAACGGTGTGAGTTGCCGCGGCTCGTCAACCACGTCGGCCGCATGGGCGGTGCCGCTCGCCATCCCTTTCTCCGGAGCCCACGACCTGGGCATACAGGGGCAGCGGGAACCCATGAGGAGGCCGCTCGCACCAAGGCCTCATCATCTCCGACCTCGCAACCTCATCACGGCTGCATGGGACCGGCCGTTTATTCGGTAGGAGTGGGTCAGGTCCCTCCCGGGGAGCCTTACCCTTCTCTTCGGCTGATAATCTGCGGATCGGCGCCATTGGTGTCGAAGATGGATATGGAGCAAGGAAGAAGAAGCAGGCGGAGCAAGAAGAGATGGACAACAGGGGCTCTCGCCACTCCATATTTATAGCCCAAGGGAGGCCAACCGTCGACCTCCACGATCGCAGGTAATGATGTCTCTTTTTGCATGTAGCAGGGACTCGTCAAGACGGGCAGTTGCCGAGGCAGCATGGGGAAGCGGAGACGCCCATGTCCAATTAGTCGCCACGCGTCAACCAATGCCGCAGGCTGGGAGGGCCCGCGGTGCTCCGCACTTGCCCTTTGGCTTCACTGCTAAGCCAAGTCCGAGCATGCCTTGGGCCCGGGGGCTACTGTCGGCGTTCTGGGAACGGGGGTCCCCAGAGCCTGCCTGCGGCTTGCAGCGTGGCTCAACCAGTGGCCCAGTACGGCCCGTCTTCACCAACCAAACACTCAAGACCCTCGCGAGGGGCTAAGCCTCACGGGGCGGACGATGCACGGCCTCCTCAGGAGTGGCCTCACCAGGAAGGCTCGCGAGGAGGCGGAGAGATCAAGGCAAGGGGTACCTCGCGAGGTTCCCATGACGCAAGCCATGACGATCGAGACCAGGCGGGCGCTAGGTGGGCACCAGCCCGCGCAGTGTCCTTGTTTCCTCTTTGGTGCAAAGGGGGCAAGCGCAGGCGCGGAGTACCGAGGCATCGAGCAAAGGTTTCCATATCGGTGCAACAAGACCAAATCTAGCAGGACGGCAGGACGAAGGTCACCGTGGATCCCAAGATAGCGTCATCACCAGCACCTTTGGCAGGCGAAGACCACCTTTAGTCAGGATAGCTTGTACTAGTTTTCCCCTTTCAAAATGGTCGTTGATGGATCCCTTCCCGCTCAATATTTGGGAAGAGGACCAGGGCCTCTATAAATAGGGCTAGCCACTACAGTAGGAGGGGGTCTGATCCAAACCTAGTTCATCTACACACCACCAAGCACAAGAACACCTCTCCTCGCGAGGTTGTTCTTCCTCTGTACTGTTCATCATGAGCCCAAGAGGCAATCTACCACACCACACACATGAGTAGGGTATTACACCACAACGGTGGCCCGAACCTGTATAAATCTTGTGTCTCCTATGTTGTTCATCGTGCTAGCTTAGAGATCATGGTGAGGCTGAGGGCATGTTTCGATAGGGAGAGATCTTCGTGCGCACCCCAGTGTTTGAACCTTAAGGGTTTTGCCGAAACCCGATATCCGACAAGTGTCTTGATAAATCAGGTTGAGACTGCCGCTGCTATCCATGAGGACTCTAGTGAGATGGCATCCGTCAATGATTGGATCGAGTACCAGGGTGGTCGAGCCCCCATGACGGGTACTGGTTGGGTGATCCCTGCGATCAAAGGTGATCGGACAGGCTACCCATGGACTGAATTTTGGGGAGACAGGCTTTACGGCGTAGACGTCCCTTAGTGCGCGCTTGCGCTCCCTTTTCAGAATGTGGGTGACATAGATCATATTCACTGTTTTTACCTTGGGGGAAAACTGCTTTTGGCCCCCGGTGTTTGGCTGGCGGGGCTCATCATCGTCCTCGCTTGGAGGTCCCTTTCCCTTGTGTTTGGTATTTATCTTACCGGCTTGTTTGAAAACCCAACAGTTTCTGTTGGTGTGGTTGGTAGGCTTGTCGGGTGTGCCATGAATCTGACAGGGCCTCTCAAGGATTTTGTCCAAGTTGTATGGACCGTCCTTGTTGCCTTTAAGAGGTTTCTTCCGTTGACCGAGTTTAAAACCACTAAATCTGGCATTGACTGTCGTATCGTCTGCGTCGTCGTTATTGCTTTGATGTTTGTTTTTATTGCGGCGTGGTTTACCATTGCCGTCCCTCGCCTCAGAAGTGCCGGGGTCGCCAGGGCTGTTGCTTCTATGAGCCAACCAACTATCTTCACCCGCACAGAAATGGGTCATGAGTGCAGTTTAGGCTGCCATGGTCTTTGGCTTTTCCTACCCGAGGTGTCGGGCGAGCCATTCTTCACGGACGCTGTGTTTGGAGGCCGCCAAGGCTTCAATGTCCGGACAGTCCATGATTTGGTTCTTTTTAGTTAGGAACTGATTCCAAAGCTTGCGAGTTGATTCGCCAGGTTGCTGGATTATGTGACTTAGATCATCAGCATCCGGTGGCCGGACATAAGTGCCCTGAAAGTTGGCCCGAAAAGCAACCTCTAAATCTTCCCAGCTTCCAATAGAGTTCTCTAGGAGGCTGTTCAGCCAGTGTTGTGCTGGTCCTTTCAGCTTTAGAGGAAGATATTTAATGGCGTGAAGGTCATCTCCACTAGCAATATGAATGTGGAGAAAAAAATCCTCGATCCAGATGGACGGATCCGTCGTTCCATCATACTGCTTGATGTTTATGGGTTTGAACCCTTCCGGAAACTGGTGTTGCATTACCTCATCAGTAAAGCACATAGGGTGTGCAGCACCCCTATGCCGTGCAACATCACGGCGGAGATCGGATGACATCTGAGTTCGGTGTTGATCCTGAATATTGTAATGTTCATCATGCTGGACTTCATAGCCGTTATCTCGTGCCGGCGCACGGCCGCTTGATCCATAGATTGATCTGGTCTGACTGGCTTTACTAGGTCCTGGTGCAAGTCATATATATAGCTCGTAGCTGTTGTCTCCTTGCCTCTTCGGCGAGGGGGTGCGGGCTAGTGTTCGGCTTGATGTGCTGCTTTATCCCGTCCATGTGGTGGTCGGTCTGGTTGATCTGCCTGATTGTATTTCGACGGTATTGGCTCAAGGGCTTCATCGTCGAATTATGGCAGCAGCTTGTGCTTGGGGTAACTTTTTATAGGTCACTCAGGGTCATACTCCTCGGCGGCCAGGACCTTGGTCCACCTTTCGTTGAGCGTGTCCTGTTCAGCTTTGAGCTGCTGCTGCTTCTTTTTCAGGCTCCGCGCGGTGGCGATAAGTTGTCGCCTGAAGCGTTCTTGTTCGAGAGGTTCCTATGGGACGATAAAATCTTCGTCACCGAGGCTAACATCCTCTTCGGAGATTGGCATATAGTTTCTATCCTCTAAATCTTCATGATCAACGTGTTTGGGGCTATACTACCCTCCTCCCTCTCATCCTGTTCAGACGTGGGCTCGGCAGGGTGTTCGGGATCTTCGACATTATCTAGAGTCTCGTTATCTCCGGCACAGGTATTGCTATCCTTCACCGGACGCGATTGTGAGCGGCGCCACTGACATCGGCACTTGGGTGGTTTGTTGACGGGCTTGTCCTTCCCTGGATCATGAATGGCATCATCGTCCTTCTTCTCAAGAGTGTCCACCATGTATACGTCATAGGTTGAAGTGGCCGTCCAACGCCCTGTGATGGGCGGAACTTGGCCTGATTCGGCGTCATCATCGTCATCCTTACCGTCGATGTCTTCGGACGCCTAGTCTAGCATGTCGGTTAAATCCTCGACAACGGCTATTAAGTGGGTGGTGGGCGGGTCATAAAATTCCCCGCTCCCAGCCCCCAGCCCAAGTTGGGTGCAGTTCGGAGGCAACGCTTCTGTAATGGTGAGAGATCGCATTAAACCCAATGCTTTGTCCAAGGGTGAAAGCTAGGTGGGAGTCTGCGGATATGTAGGGCTGAGTTCAGCGACAGACACCTGATCGGGCCCGATCGACGCAGACATCAACAGTTCGGAGTTTTCGTCCAGAGGCGAGTCCAAAAACACATATGGGTCTCCGTTCGGAAGTTTCATGGTAGAAAAGAGTCCGGCGGGGCTGATCCTCCCGTCTTCGGACGATACGACCCACTCCAGATCGAAGGCCGAGGCGGGTGTGAGCGTCGACCCCTGGATGGGATCTAAGAGCGTATCCGAGGAGCTTCCTTCATGGGGGCAAGGGGCGGCAACCGAGGCCGCGAACCCCTCGAAGATCAGATCTCCTCGGACATCGGCGATGTAGTTCAGGTTTTCAAACCTGATCTGGTGGCCGGGGGCGTAACTGTTGACCTGCTCAAGGCGGCCGGTCGAATTGGCAGGAAGCATGAAGGCGCCGAACATAAAGACCTGTCCGGGGAGAAAGGTTTCCCTGGACGCAGCATCATCGTTGATGAAGAGGCGCACCATCAATCCTTCTGTTGACGATATGGCGGAGCACTCAATGAAAGCACCAATGTCGGTGTCAAAACCGGCAGATCTCGGGTAGGTGGTCCCAAGCTGTATGTCTGTGGATCGATGGTAACAATGATCAAAGGGACACAATGTTTACCCAGGTTTGGGCCCTCTTAATGGAGGTAAAACCCTACTCCTTCTTGATTATATTGGATGAGTATAGGGGTTACAAGAGTTGATCTACCTCGACATCGTAATGGCTAAACCCTATCTTGGCTAGCCTATCAATGTTATGATCCTGCCTTCGGTCTAAACCCTCCGGTTTATATAGATACCGGAGGGGCTTGGCGTTGGACGAAGTCGGTTTAACAGAAAGGAAATAGTATATCCGGACACCTAGACTTGCTGTTCACGCATATGGGAGTCCTAACCTGACACGAGAGATGGTCATCTTCCTTCTATCTTGATGGCCCATTAGTCTGGCCCGTACTGAATAGACCGAACGCCCGAGGACCCCTTAGTCCAGGACTCCCTCAGCTTGTACTTCCAGGGATTGGTAGTTGATTATGTAGCATCAATCTGCATCTTATCTTCATTATCCTATATCCCTTCCAGTATTATCATATATATAATTACTCTCTACAAAATGTAGAGTACATGCAATTCTTATCAAGAAAATTATGTGTTGAAATTCTTGAGTTATCCTTCCCTTGAGATGGAGAAGGGCATTATAAAGCCGGTGTTAACTGTTAGTGTGAGTCAGTCCTTCTAAAGCATTTATTCTCAAGTGCTATTTAATTTTCTCATACCCTATCATCAACTGCTGTTTAGTTTGCTGTTTCTATCAAAATGCATGTTCGCAAGAACTGTAAGTTCCAATTTTTACTTGTAAAACCAAATTCCGTATTCATACCATGCACATTACTCAATACTCCCTATATGTATGCTTGTTTTTGTGGATCTATATTCCAGTGTGTGGTGAAGCAGCCCACATTTGCACCTTGTCATCTCCTGTTTTTATCTTACTGATGTGGCTGATGATATGAACAACATGCCATGCACATTAACCAAAATAGATACAATATTATCTTTGCCCTTAATCTATGCTTGTTTTGTTGACATGGTAATCTAGTAGTGTGTTGAAGCTCCCCGTATTATGAACAATGCCAAATTATGCTATTGATATTTTGAACTTACTCTTTATTTTCTAATTTGAAATTGGATGGAATTGACAGCATAGTTACCATCTTTGTTTATACACGTGCAAAACCTGTCATCTCTGTATTTGTTTCAGGGTGATATGTCTGATGGAATGCACAAGTCTGCTGAAGGTTGTGAGACAAACCCAACATATATTCCAACAAAGAAGGCAAAACATCTTGAAGATAGCGAGACAACCCCAAAGTCTTGTCTTGATGCAGTGTTCAAGTTACTTGAGACTATCAGTCAGTCAAGCTCACAAAATTTGTTGTCTTAATCAGTTCGACTTCTTCAATCCCAAGTTCTAGCAGAAAGGCATTCTGCAACTCAACTTCAACTTGAAGTCCTATCTCTAAGAAAGATTGTAGAGAACACCAATGAGAACCACATTGGTAAACAGCTACACCTGGAAGCTATGACCGACATGCTAGGCCGGTCTCACAGCCTTGCTCACCAGCTTGCGCAGCAGTTCCCGCGTAAGGCTGACCTTTCTTGAATTGTCTTGGAAGTGATCTTGGTTCAGTATTATTTTATTACGCTGCAATGGCGCCCAGTTTTTGTAATCTGCTTCTTCGTAGCGCTTTATGATCACTGGTGGCAAACTTCGATGCCTAGTGGATGTAATATACCATAAATCCTTTATTGTATAGTGTAGGTTTATTCTAAGTTACTATGCCATAATTTCTTTAGAGTATAGAGTAGGTTTGTTCTTAATTCCTACTAGTTACCGTATATGGCATCATTCGTTATCTGGAAAAAAAGGTGAAAATCTAATGTAGTCGATGGGCCGAAACATTTGCCTCTAACGGGCTTGCATTTTAGTGGGCCACAATTGGGCCATCTTGCAACTTTCTTCAGCCTGAAAGGCCATTGGGGCCTTCACACTTTGTGCCAGGACCATAACTTACACGGGCCTATATTCGGCTCAAAGTTTAGTTGGGCCTTGATACGTCTCCAACGTATCTATAATCTTTGATTGTTCCATGCTATTATATTACCCCTTTTGGATGTTTATGTCTTTATTTTGAATATTTATATCATTTTTGGGACTAACCTACTAACCGGAGGCCCAGCCCGTATTGCTGTTTTTTGCCTATTTCAGTATTTCGAACAAAGGAATATCAAACGGAGTCCAAACGGAATGAGACCTTCGGGAGAGTGAGTTTTGGAACGAACGTGATCCGGAGAACTTGGAGTGCAAGTCAAGAAGCAAACGAGGCGGCCAGGAGATAGGAGGGCGTGCCCACCCCTCCTGGGCGCGTCCCCTGTCTCCTGGGCCCCATAGGTGGCCACCGATGTACTTCTTCCTCCTATATATACCTACGTACCCCGAAAACATCCAGGGAGCCAACGAAAAACAATTTCCACCTCCGCAACCTTCTGTATCCGCGAGATCCCATCTTGGAGCCTTCGCCGGCGCTCCACCGGAGGGGGAATCGACCACGGAGGGCTTCTACATCAACTCCATAGCCCCTCCGATGAGTTGTGAGTAGTTTACCACACACCTTTGGGTCCATAGTTATTAGCTAGATGGCTTCTTCTCTCTTTTTGGATCTCAATACAATGTTCTCCCCCTCTCTTGTGGAGATCAACTCGATGTAAACTCTTTTTGCAGTGTGTTTGTCGAGATCCGATGAATTGTGGGTTTATGATCAAGTTTATCTATGAGAAATATTTGAATCTTCTCTGAATTCTTTTATGTATGATTGAGTTATCTTTGCAAGTCTCTTCGAATTATCAGTTTGGTTTGGCCTACTAGATTGACCTTTCTTGCCATGGGAGAAGTGCTTAGCTTTGGGTTCAATCTTGCGGTGTCCTTACCCAGTGACAGAAAGGGTTGCAAGGCGCGTATTGTATTATTGCCATCGAGGATAAAAAGATGGGGTTTATATCATATTGCTTGAGTTTATCCATCTACATCATGTCATCTTTCATAATGTGTTACTCTGTTCTTATGAACTTAATACTCTAGATGCATGCTGGATAGCGGTCGATGTGTGTAGTAATAGTAGTAGATGAAGGCAGGAGTCGGTCTACTTGTCGCGGACGCACTACTAGGAAAATGCCTATAGATAGAAGTTTACCAGTAGCGTTTGTTTGCAACCCAACGCTACTAGTAGTTAGTAGTAGCGCTGGCTACAAACAGCGCTATTGGTATAAGTTAGTAGCAGCACTTGTTACCTGGGCCCACGCTACTACTAAGTGTAACACACCACATCCCCTGGTCAAAAAATAGCAGCAGCGCCTGTCCTCCAACCTGCACTACTGCTACTATAGTATCTATAGCGCATGTTCTACTTGTCACGTATGTGATGCCTATATACATGATCATCCCTAGATAATCTCATAATTATTCACTTTTCTATCAATTGCTCGACAGTAATTTGTTCACCCACCATAATACTTATGCTATCTTGAGAGAAGCCACTAGTGAAACCTATGGCCGCCGGGTCTATCTGTTATCATATAAGCTCTCAATCTACTTTTATTTGCATCTTTACTTTTTGCATCTATATTATAAAATACCAAAAATATATTTATCTTATCATACTATCTCTATAGATCTCACTTTCGCAAGTTGCCGTGAAGGGATTGACAACCCCTTTATTGCGTTGGTTGCGAGTTCTTTGTTTGTTTGTGTAGGTGCGTGGGAGTTTTGAGGAGCCTCCTACTGGATTGATACCTTGGTTCTCAAAAACAGAGGGAAATACTTATGCTACTATTGTTGCATCACCCTTTCCTCTTCAAGGAAAACCAACGCAATCTAAAGACGTGGCAAGAAGGATTTTTGGCTCCGTTGCCGGGGAGGTCTTCGCTCAAGTCAAGACATACCAAGTACCCATCACAAACTCATCTTCCTCGCATTTACATTATTTGCCATTTGCCTCTCGTTTTTCTCTCCCCCACTTCACCCTTGCCATTTTATTTGCCCTCTCTTTCCCAATCTTCTCCTCTCTTTTTCGTTTGCCTTCCCGTTTCCATGGCCGAATCAAAAAGAACTAAGGGTTCTCTCCCGGGTTCTAGTACCTTGGATAACCCCTCTATCCTCTCTAGGCTCATAAATAATGATGCTATTGAAAGACCCACCGGGGTCACCAATTAGAGCTTGAATAATTTTGATGAAGATGATTCCGTAATTTTTCGCTATTCGCTTGATGAGTCTTTAAAAGATGCTTGGGATAGGTTATTAAGGATTCGGGCTAGCTATGTGCGACAATATCAAATTGAAGTTTACTTAAAAAGTTTCTATGTTGGCCTACCCGCTTCTTTCAAGCAAGTCCTAGATTCTATTTTTGAAGAAGGTTTTCTTAAAGGGGATGCTATAGATACCTATGAAAAAAATGAAAACTATATTTGGGCACCCCATGAATGATAAGGTTGAATCTACCACCCTCTTATGCTTTTATCAAAACGAAATTATCAAAGAGATGAAGTCTAGTTTAGATGCAAATTTCCATAACGTGCTTAATCTTACTTCCTCCATTAATGGCAATATGGTTTCCCAAAATATAAGGATGAATGCCATAGAAAGGAAATTTGCTCTTTTCTTTCCAAGTGCCAAAGATGGCACTACTTGGATCTATCTTCGCTTTTATGCCTAGCTAGGGGCGTTAAACGATAGCGCTAGTTGGGAGGCAACCCAATTTTCTTTGTGTTTTTTGTTTTTGTTTCTGTTTAGTAATAAATTTTGCTTCTACCTTCTGTTTAGAGGTGTTTTTATGTTTTAATTAGTGTTTGTGCCAAGTAGAACCTATAGGATAACCTATGATGATAGTTAATTTGATTCTGCTGAAAAACAGAAACTTTGCATGCACGAAATCAGTTTTCTTAAATCACAGAAATGTGATTTTGCGTTGATTCTTTTTTGCTTCTGATCAATAGATAAATTTTCCAGGACTTCCTATTTTGGTAGGATTTTTAGAGTTCGAGAAGTTTGCGTTAGTTACAGATTTCTACATACAGTTCTGTTTTTGACAGATTCTGTTTTTCGTGTGTTGTTTGCTTATTTTGATGCATCTATGGCTAGTAAAATAGTTTATAAACCATAGAGAAGTTGGAATAAAGTAGGTTTAACACCAAAATAAATAAAGAATGAGTTCATTACAGTACCTTATGTGGTGGTTTTGTTTTCTTTCACTAACGGAGCTTATAAGATTTCCTGTTGAGTTTTGTGTTGTGAAGTTTTCAAGTTTTGGGTAAAGCTTTGATGGACTATGGAATAAGGAGTGGCAAGAGACTAAGCTTGGGGATGCCCACGGCACCCCAAGATATTCAAGGATAGCCAAAATCCTAAGCTTGGGGATGAACCGGGAAGGCATCCCCTCTTTCGTCTTCGTTCATTGGTAACTTTACTTGGAGCTATATTTTTATTTGCCCCTTTTATGTGTTTTGCTTGGAGCGTCATGTATTATATTAGTCTTTGCTTTTTATTTTTCCACAATCATCCTTGCTGTACACACCTTTTGGGAGAAGCCTATTTGATTAGAATTTATTAGAATACTCTATGTGCTTCACTTATATCTTTTGAGCTTGATAGTTTTTGCTCTAGTGCTTCACTTATATCTTTTAGAGCACGGCGGTGGCTTAATTTTGTAGAAATTGCTAGTCTCTCATGCTTCACTTATATTATTTTGAGAGTCTTTTATAAAAGCATGGTATTTTCTATGGTTATAAAATTGGTCCTAGAATGGTAGGCATCCAAGTTGGGTATAATAAAAACTATCATATGAAGTGAATTGGATGCTATGATCAATTTGATACTTGATAATTGTTTTGAGATATGGAGGTAGTGATATTAAAGTCATGCTAGTTGGGTGATTATGAATTTAAAGAATGCTTGCGTTGAAGTTAGCAAGTCCCATAGCATGCACGTATGGTTAAAGTTGTGTAACAAATTTGAAACATGAAGTGTACCTGGCTTGTGCATCCTTATGAGTGGCGGTCGGGGACGAGCGATGGTCTTTTCGTACCAATATATTCCTCTAGGAGCATGCGCGTAGTGCTTGATTTTTGATGACTTCTAAATTTCTGTAGTAATTATATGAGTTCTTTTGACTAATGTTGAGTCCATGGATTATACGCACTTTTACCTTTCCACCATTGCTAGCCTCTTCGGTACCGTGCATTACCCTTTCTCACCTAGAGAGTTGGTGCAAACTTCACCGGTGCATCCAAACCCCGTGATATGATACGCTCTATCACACATAAACCTCCTTATATCTTCCTCAAAACAGCCACCATACCTACCTATTATGGCATTTCCATAGCCATTCCGAGATATATTGCCATGCAACTTTCCACCGTTCCGTTCATCATCATGGCATACTTTACTTTTGTCATATTGCCATTGCATGATCATGTAGTTGACATCGTATTTGTGGCAAAGCCATCATGCATAATTTTTCATACATGTCACTCTTGATTCATTGCACCATCCCGGTACACCGCCGGAGGCATTCATATAGAGTCATATCTTGTTCTAGTTTCAAGTTGTAATTCATGTGTTGTAATCAATAGAAGTGTGATGATCATCATTATTAGAGCATTGCCCAAAAAAGAAAAAATAAGAAAAAATAAGAAAGGCCAAAAGAAGAAAAGGAAAGTCCAAAGAAAAAAAAAGAAAAAGAAAAAAAGAAAAGAAAAAGAAAATAAATAAAGGGGCAATGTTACTATCTCTTTTTCCACACTTGTGCTTCAAAGTAGCACCTTGTTCTTCATGTAGTGAGTGTCATATCTTGTGCTTCAAAGTAGCACCGTGGTTTTTCATATAGTGAGTCTCATAGGTTGTCACTTTCATATACTACTGGGAATTTTTCATTATAGAACTTGGCTTGTATATTCCTACGATGGGCTTCCTCAAAGGCCCTAGGTCTTCGTGAGCAAGCAAGTTGGATGCACACCCACTAGTTTTCTTTTGTTGAGCTTTCATTCATTTATAGCTCTAGTGCATCCGTTGCATGGCAATCCCTACTCCTCATGTTGACATCAATTGATGGGCATCACCATAGCCCATTGATTATCCTTGTCAATGTGAGACTTTCTCCTTTTTTTGTCTCCTCCACACAATCCCCATCATCATATTCTATTCCACCCATAGTGCTATATCCATGGCTCACACTCATGTATTGCGTGAAGGTTGAAAAAGTTTGAGATTATTTAAGTACGAAACAATTATGTGTGACGAATTTGAAGCATAGCCTAACTATATGATTTTGTAGGGATGAACTTTCTTTAGCCATGTTATTTTGAGAGGACATGATTGCTTTGATTAGTATGCTTGAAGTGTTACTATTTCTTTTATCAATATGAACTTTTATTTTGAATCATTTGGATCTGAACATTCATGCCACAATAAAGAAAATTACATTGAGAATTATTCTAGGTAGCATTCCACATCAAAAATTCTGTTTTTATCATTTACCTACTCGAGGACGAGCAGGAATTAAGCTTGGGGATGCTTGATATGTCTCCAACGTATCTATAATTTTTTATTGTTCCATGCTATTATATTACCCCTTTTGGACGTTTATGGGCTTTATTTTACATATTTATATCATTTTTGGGACTAATCTACTAACCGGAGGCCCATGCCGTATTGCTGTTTTTTTTCCTATTTCAGTATTTCCAAGAAAAGGAATATCAAACGGAGTCCAAACGGAATGAAACCTTCGGGAGCATGATTTTTGGAACGAACGTGATGCGGAGAACTTGGAGTGCAAGTCAAGAAGCAAACGAGGTGGCCAGGAGAAAGGAGGGCGCGCCCACCCCTCCTGGGCGCGCCCCCTATCTCCTGGGCCCCACAGGCGGCCACCGACGTACTTCTTCCTCCTATATATACATACGTACCCCGAAAACATCCAGGCAGCCAATGAAAAACAATTTCCTCCGCCGTGACCTTCTGTATCCGCGATATCCCATATTGGAGCCTTCGTCGGCACTCCGCCGGAGGTGGAATCGACCACGGAGGGCTTCTACATCAACACCATAGCCCCTCCGATGAGTTGTGAGTAGTTTACCATAGACCTTCGGGTCCATAGTTATTAGCTAGATGGCTTATTCTCTCTTTTTGGATCTCAATACAATGTTCTCCCCCTCTCTTGTGGAGATCTATTCGATGTAAACTCTTTTTGTGGTTTGTTTGTCCAGATCCGATGAATTGTGAGTTTATGATCAAGTTTATCTATGAGAAATATTTGAATCTTCTCTGAATTCTTTTATGTATGATTGAGTTATCTTTGCAAGTCTCTTCGAATTATCAGTTTGGTTTGGCCTACTAGATTGATCTTTCTTGCCATGGGAGAAGTGCTTAGCTTTGGGTTCAATCTTGCGGTGTCCTTACCCAGTGACAGAAAGGGTTGCAAGGCACGTATTGTATTGTTGCCATTGAGGATAAAAAGATGGGGTTTATATCATATTGCTTGAGTTTATCCCTCTACATCATGTCATCTTTCTTAATGCGTTACTCTGTTCTTATGAACTTAATACTCTAGATGCATGTTGGATAGCGGTCGATGTGTGGAGTAATAGTAGTATATGCAGGCATGAGTCGGTCTACTTGTCGCGGACGTGATGCCTATATACATGATCATGCCTAGATAATCTCATAATTATTCGCTTTTCTATCAATTGCTCGACAGTAATTTGTTCACCCACCTTAATACTTATGCTATCTTGAGAGAAGCCACTAGTGAAACCTATGGCCCCCGGGTCTATCTTTTATCATATAAGCTTTCAATCTACTTTTATTTGCATCTTTACTTTTTGCATCTATATTATAAAATGCTTAAAATATATTTATCTTATCATACTATCTCTATCGGATCTCACTTTCGCAAGTGGCCGTGAAGGGATTGACAACCCCTTTATTGCGTTGGTTGCGAGTTCTTTGTTTGTTTGTGTAGGTGCGTGGGACTTTTGAGGAGCCTCCTACTGGATTGATACCTTGGTTCTCAAAAACTAAGGGAAATACTTACGCTACTATTGCTGCATCACCTTTTCCTCTTCAAGGAAAACCAATGCAAGCTCAAGACGTAGCAGGCCTTTAGTGGACCCAGCGCCTAGTTGGGCCCATGTAGCTTTGGACCATTAACAGGCTGAATATTCTGCTGGCCTATTACGGCCCAGAAGAAACCATGGGCCTTTAGCAGGCCGAAATGCATGTTGGGCCTCAATTTTCACAAGTCGTCGACGGGCCTTCAACAGGCTGAAATGTAGACTGGGCCATTATTGGCCCAGTTATATGACGGGCCATTACCAGGACGAAACATATCTCGGGCCTTAGTTGGCTCACTAATATCATGGGGACTTTAAGAAGCCGAAAGATTAGTAGAGGCATCAACAGGCCAAATTATACGACAAACCTTTAACAGGCCCAAAGTCAAGTTGGGCTGAATTGTTGCCACCTTGATCACAGGCTATTAGAGGGCCGAATGTTGCGCTGGACCATATATGGCCCATGGGCACCACAAGCCATTCACAGGCCAAAAGACACACCGGCTGAAATGGGCCCATGTCTACATCGGGCCTCTAACAGGCCGAAATGTCAATGGGCCGTAATTCGGCCCAAATATTTGCTGAACAATTAACGGGCCAGATCTGGCTTCAGGCCATAAAATGGGCCATGTTAAAACAGGTCGTTAGTGGGCTGGCCCACTAGTACCTGAGTTAATACTACGGGCCTTTGACTCGGCCTACCTTTAACCTATATGGTCCTCTGTTGGGCCCTGCCACGTGTCGATGTACCATAGGCACATCTCCTCCATTGGATGGACGACATCTAGCCCATCGAGGAGCCGACACGTGTTTCCTCTAGCCAATGATGATTTTACACATGGAAAATCCCCATTGGTCCGGGCTGTTAATGGGTTATCGGATCCAAACCGGAACCCGATAGCTTAACGACGACCCGTTATGGTGGATGCCACGTGTCAGTTACCCTTGACGAAAGCACTTCCATGACGCGCTATTTATAATCATGGAAGTGGACACTTCCGTGATGATAATTTTGGTATTGTCATGGAACACTTCTACGATAGCACAGGTCTGACTAACTTGATCCTGTCATAAAATCGTCATGGATGTACATGCATGACAAAAAACGTAACCTACTGTGATAAACAGGTATCATCACGGAAGTGTTTTTTTGTAGGGTTGTCACTTAGGGCCCGGGTGCCATGATTTCAGATCTGAACCATTTATGTTTTCACCATTATATCTATCTTCTAGATCCGTTTTTGCAAGTCATATTCATCTATTATGTATTATGATCCGTAAACCCCAGGGTGACAGTAATTGGATACTTTCCGGTGATTACGTCGTTTGAGGAGTTCACGTATTCACTATGCCTTAATGCTTTGTTCTAGTTCTCTATTAAAAGGAGGCCTTAATAGCCCCTAGTTTCCTTATGGATCCAGCTGCCACGGGAGGGTAGGACAAAAGATGTCATGCAAGTTCTTTCCATAAGCACGTATTACTATTTATGGAATACATGCCTACAATATATTTATGAACTGGAGCTAGTGCCGTATTGCCCTAGGTTATGACTGTTATATGATGAATATCATCCAACGAATTCATCGATCCAATGCCTATGAATTTTCCACATATTGTTCTTGCTAAGTTACTACTGCTGCTGTTACTATTACACTTGCTACAAAATCATTACTATCACTGTTACTGTTACTACTGTTGTTACCACTGCTATCAAAACTATCATATTACTATGCTACTAATCACTTTGCTACAAATATTTAATCTCCAGGTGTGGTTGAATTGACAACTAACCTGCTAAACTTACAAATATTCTTCGGCTCCACTTGTGTCGAATCTATAATTCTGGGTTGAATACTCTACCCTCCAAAACTGTTGTGATCCCCTATACTTGTGGGTTATCAAGACCTTTTTTTGGCGCCGTTGCCATGGAGTATAACTATATTTGTTGAGTCACTTGGGATTATTATCTATTTATCACTATGAAGAATCTGAAGGTTACCAAAACCAAGATCGTTCCCTCTAGGACGAGGGGAGGTAAGGAACTGCCATCACACTCTGCACTTGATTCACCTTCTGTTTTGAGTAGACTTGCAACACCCACATGCTATTAATCTTGATATGTCGTAAGTTATTGATAATGCTACATCTGCTATGAACGATACTCATGATGATGCTAGTACCTTGCTTGATGATAACGTGCCACTAGGTGAATTTCTTGATGAACAAATTGCTAGAGCTAAAGATATTGAACATGCTGAAACTGAAAATCTTGAAACACCTATTAGACCTAGCTCTCCTAGATATGAAATGCCTAAGATACCTGAAGGTTATGTTATGGATGAGGAGATAGCTAGAGATTTTATTGATTGCAATGATAGAGATGATCTTAAGAAATTATTATGCAAACTAAAAGATTTTTTTTTGAATGCTATGATGAAATGTGATCCTAAGTTTGCTACTTCACCTATCTTTGTTGCTGATAAGGATTATGAATTCTTTGTTGACCCAGAGTTAATTACTTTGGTTGAATCTGATCCTTTCCATCTGATCCTTTCCATGGTTATGAAACTGAAACTGTTGTGGCACATTGATATGTCCATTTTGCATCATGTTTTCCTACTATTATTTATAATGTTTTTATGCATAATAATGCTTTTTGGAGTATTTTTAATGCCTTTTCTGTCATAATATGCAAGGTTTACACAAAGAAGGAGAATGCCGACAGTTGGAATTCTGGACCTGGAAAAGATCTGTCAGAGCTACCTATTCTGCATATCTCCAAATGAGCTAAAAAAATTATGGAGAATTATTTTTGCAATATATGAAAAATATTGGGGCAAATAACTACCAGAGGGGGCCCACCAGGTGGGCACAACACACATGGGTGCACCAGGGAGCCCATACGCGCTCTGGTGGGTTGTGCCCTCCTCGGCCCACCTCTGATGCCCATCTTCTGGTATATAGGTCATTTTAACCTAGAAAAAAATCAGGAGGGGACTTTCGGGACAAAGCTCCACCGTCTCAAGGCGGAACTTGGGCTGGAGCACTTTTGCCCTTCGGCTGAGCGATTCCACTGGGGGAACTTCCCTCCCGAAGGGTGAAATCATCGTCATCATCATCACCAACAACTCTCCCATCTTTGGGAGAGCAATCTCCATCAATGTATTCAACAACACCATCTCCTCTCGAACCCTAGTTCATCTCTTGTGTTCAATCTTTGTATCTAACCTTAGATTGGTGCTTGTGGGTGACTAGGAGTGTTGATTACATCTTGTAGTTGATTACTATATGGTTTATTTGGTGGAAGATTATATGTTCAGATCCATTATGCTATTTAATACCCCTTTGATCTTGAGCATGATTATCATTTGTGAGTAGTTATTTTTGTTCTTGAGGTCATGAGAGAAATCTTATTGCAAGTAATCATGTGAACTTGATATGTGTTCGATATTTTGATGATATGTATGTTGTGATTCCGTTAGTGGTGTCATGTGAACGTCAAGTACATGTCACTTCAACTTATTAGGGCCTAAGGGAATGCATTGTGTAGTAGTTATTAGATGATGGGTTGCTAGAGTGACAGAAGCTTAAACTCTAGTTTATGCGCTACTTCGTAAGGGATTGATTTGGATCCAAAAGTTTATTGTTATGGTTATATTTTATCTTAATACTTTTCTCATAGTTGCGGATGCTTGTGAGGGGGTTAATCATAATTAGGAGGTCTTTTCAAGTAAGAACAACTCCTAAGCACCGGTCCACCCACATACCAAATTATCAAAGTAGCGAACACAAATCAAACCAACATGATGAAAATGACTGGATGAAATTCCCGTGTACCCTCAAGAACCCTTTTCTTATCATAAGAGACCGTTTTGGCCTGTCCTTTGCCACAAAAGGATTGGGCCACTTTGCTGCACGTTACCATTACTTGCTCGTTACAAATTATCTTGCTATCAAACTACCTGTTACTCACTATTTCAGTGCTTGCAGAAAATACCTTGCTGAAAACCAGTTGTCATTTCCTTCTGCTCATCGTTGGGTTCGACACTCTTACTTATAGAAAGTACTATGATTGATCCCCTATACTTGTGGGTCATCAAGGCTCTTTTCTGCCCCGTTGCCGGGGAGTGAAGCGCTCTTGGTAAGGAAAAATTATTACTACATGCTGAAATTTATTGTCACTTGTTACTGTGGAGAACAATCATTTGAGGGGTTTGTTTGGGGTATCTTTCGAAACCACAATTAGTTTCCCCTCAACCTATTGCACCTACTGAAAATATTAGTTATGAAATTCCTTCGGGTATGATAGAACAACTGCTAGCTAATCCTTATGTAGGAGATGGAACTGAACATCCTGATATGCACTTGATATATGTGGATGCAATTTGTGGATTATTTAAGCTTGCAGGTTTATTCGGAGATGAAGATAACAAGAAGGGTTTTCCCTTTATCTTTGAAGGGAAAAGCATTGACATGGTATAGGCTATGCGATGATATTGGATCTTGGAACTGGAATTGATTGAAATTGGAATTTTGCCAAAAAAAAATATCATATGCATCTAGTTCATCGTGATCGGACTTATATATATAAGTTTTGGCCTCATGAAGGAGAAAGTATTGCTCTAGCTTGGGGGAGGCTTAAGTCAATGTTATATTCATGCCCCAATCATGAGATCTTGCGAGAAATTATTATTTAGAATTTTTATGATCAACTTTCTCGTGATGACCAATCCATGCTTGATACTTCTTGTACTAGTTCTTTTATGAAGAAGACTACTGAATTCATGTGGGATCTTTTAGAAAGAATTAAACGCAACTCTGAAGATTGGGAACTCGATGAAGGGTAAAGCGCCAGGTATTAATCTTGAGTTTGATTGTGTTAAATCTTTTATGAATATTGATGCTTTTCAAATGTTTAGCACTAAATATGGACTTGACTCTGAGATAGTAGCCTCTTTCTGTGAATCATTTGCTACTCATGTTGATCTCCCTAAGGAGAAGTGGTTTAAATAACATCCCCCTATTGGAGAAGAAATTAATGAGCCAGTAATAGCTAAAGATGAAACTATTATTTACAATGTTGACCCAGTTGTGCCTACTTCATATATTGAAAAACCACCTTTCCCTATTAGGATAAAGGAACGTGCTAAGGTTTCAACTGTGGTTTGCAAAAGTAATATTAGAGCACCTAAACCTACTGAACAAATTAAAGTAGAACCTAGTTTTGCTATGGTTAAAGATCTCCTGGTAGAAAATATTGATGGCCATAATATTTACTTATGTGATGAAGCTGTTAGAATTGCCAAACCTGATGAAAAAGATAAACATAGACCTGTTGTTGGCATGCCTGTTATCTCAGTTAAAATAGGAGATAATTGTTATCATGGTTTACGTGACTTAGGTGCTAGCGTGAGTGCTATCCCTTTTACCTTATATCAAGAAATTATGAATGAATAGCACTAGCTGAAATAGAGGACATAGATGTTACTATTAAACTTGCTAATAGAGACACCATCTCACCACTTGGGATTGTTAGAGATGTTGAAGCCTTGTGTGGGAAAATAAAATACCCTACTGATTTTCTAGTCCTTGGTTCCCCACAAGATGACTTTTGTCCCATTATCTTTCATTGAACTTTCTTGAACACTATTAATGCCACCATAGATTGTCATAAACAAACTGTTAGTGTTAGCTTTAGTGATGAGTCTCATGAATTTAATTTCTCCAAGTTTAATAGACAAATTCACAGGAAAGAATTTCCTAGTAAACATGAAATAATTGGTCTTTCTTATATTGGCGCACCTCCTACTGATCCACCAGAACAATATTTGCTAAACCACGAAAATGATATGCATATGCATGGAAGAACACTGGTACAACGATGTGCTATACAAACGGTTTTTAACCCCTTTCTGCGACGACGTTCTGAACCATCTCCTAGAGAGTGATTGCGATAGGGGGATCCTGCCCACACGACCCAAAAACCGTCGGGGATATGCCCTCCTAGCACACACGCTCGGCAAAATGAGGTCGTGTGCGACCGATGAGCGATCAAATATGGTTATACGTACTGTAGTGCTAAAAAGTACAATTATACAGGCAAAATCATTTCTGGTCGTAAGTACATCCCACACAGTCAGTCTCCGCTAAACGTTTCCGTTCGTATGTACATTCCACACAGTCAATCCAAGGAATACATTTCCGTTTGTATGTACATCCCACACATTTAATCCAAGAAGTACATTTTCGTTCATATATACATTCCACACAGTCGCTCCAAGGAAAACATTTCCGTTCGCAGGTACATCACACACAGTTTTCCCCATTAAATTGTTTGTGATAGCGTTGCCATTGCGCACGATATTAACAATTTTATTGTTTGCGTTATTGAATGCATCACACACGGTGTGTAGAAGAAACTATGTGGCAAAGGTTGTCCAGCACACACACTTTTTATGTGGTAAACATTTGCACAGGGTGGCCTAACGCAAACAGTGTTCAAGAGGATGCCGTGTGTGACTGTTCATTAATCCAACACGGTTTATTCCTAGAAACTGTGTGCATTGCCTGAGGTCATCGCCCATGGTGTTTTCTCAATAACTGTTTGCAATAGAAAAACCCAATTACTCCATCCGTCTAGGTGTGTAAGTCATCTTACGAAAACCAAATAATCCCAAAACACTTAGGCACGGTGCATTAACTTCTACCTCGTTTCTTATTTCTTGACATATCAACCAATAAGAAATGTGGGTGTGCATGCTTTTAATGACTTGAAACTACCAAACATGACATGCAGTGGTTAGTTCATTGCCATGCAATGCTATTAATTAGCAAATAAACATTAAGTGCTCTCGTTTTCCCCTCCTTGGTCACGGTGCACAACCTAAGATGACTTATTCAGCTAGACGGAGGGAGTAGCAGGCTAATTCACCATTAGCATGCTAATTGTCCTATTATTAATAATCCATTTATTAATCTAATTGTCATTTCATATTAAGCACACAATTTATTTCATTTTCATATTAAGGAAGCGGGATTTCATAATTGAAATACATCAGAGTACAACATCATATAACTTCAGCACTCAGCTACCCCATTAAACAACTGCACCAGCACCGAGTTTCACATGCAACATCTATAACCTTTCGAAATTAGCATCATAGACGGTACATAGACAGATGAATCTCATTTGGAAAATTCCCTTAGGACGACTCCTGCCGGGATGGATCCCTTGGAAAGTACCAGTAGTCTTGAGTTCTTCATCTTCTATCTGGAGCTTGTTGATGACCTTGGGAGAAATTAGATTCAACCCGGCCCCGCAGTCAACCAACATCTTTGTGACCTTGCGGTTGCGAATCGTTGGTGAGACCAACAATGGCAAACACCCTACTGCAGTGGTGCCGTCAGGGTGATCCTCTTCATCAAAGACGATGGGCTTGCGGTACCATTTGAGTGGCTTTCGAGAATCTGCCGTCGGCTCCACAGAATTGACCTCATGTGCCGACTGTTTAGGCTGGCAGTGAGAGGAGTGCAAAGATGCACCTTCGTCAATGCATAGGGCGTCAATGGCCTTCTGGAACTCTTGCTCGCTGGTTTCCTCTTCATCTCCTTCATCACTACCGTCATCACATTCTTTCTTTGCACGGCCTCTGGCAGGTTTCCCTTGATCCCGTGGGGCCTAGCGGGGGCGACCTCCTTTGCCGCCTCGGCCCTTCCTGTCAGCGCCAACTTGATCTTTCTCTTTGTCACACTTCTTGATGCAGCCTTCTGCTTCTTGACGAGTTGTTCAACCTGATAACACTCTTGAAGATCGTGGCCCTTGGTCCAATGGATCTTGCAGTATGGCATGTTTGCCTTCCCTGCTTTGTCGGCAACTGCGGCTTCTCGGTAATCCATGCACGCGGCAACTTCCTTGTCGGGAGCCTCGGTCTTGGCCTTCTTGCCATTACTAGGAGTGCTCGATCCTTCAACAGCCATCACTACCTTATCCTTACGCTTCTTGTTGCATTTCTTGTTCTTCTTCTTCTAATTAGTGGCGTCATTGTCGTCCTCTAAGTCAACGTTGACGCCATCTTATTTGCGGGGAGTCACCTCCCCTCCTCTGTTCGGGCACACTTATCCGCCAGAGTGTATAGCCCATTTAGTCTTGGGAAACCGGACATTCATCTTGGAACGTATCCTGCGGTGGCGCACGTTGATCTGGAACGCAGCTATCACAACTGCCGGGTGGATATCTAGGATGTTCCTGTGCACCCAGTTGAATCTCTGCATGTACTTCCGCAAACTCTCTCCTTCCTTCTGAGGGAGGAGCTGCAAGTGGCTGGGACGCCCTTGTTCTTGGTGGCCACCCGTGAAGGCAACAACAAACTCGTGGCACAGGTCAGCCCAGTTTGAGATGGAGTTCTCTGGCAAGTGCATCAGACATGACCTCATGTTTGGCTTGAGTACCAAAGGGAAGTAATTGGCGAATACCTTCTCATATCTTCCTCTGGCAGCTTGAACAGCGATGGTGTAGATGCTCAAGAACTCTGCCAGGTTCAATCTTCCATCATATTTTTCTGGTATCTCTGGCTTAAACATACGTGCAGATGGCTAACAGACTTGCCGTAGCTCACGAGTGAAGGCGGGGCACCCAACCTCGAAAGGAAGGTATCCGTCTCCACCGGGCATGGGCTCGTCGACGTTGGGGCCATTGTGCCTATCAGACAGGCGGCGGGTTTCGCAACATCGCTCGATGGTGACGCGTGCGTCTTCCCTTCGCCTGTCTTCTAGGACTCGTCATTGGTCTCGACGTGTCGGAGGATCAGACAAAGCCATCAATATGTCATCGGGCTCTTGGTTGCACGGCTCTGGCTACAGCCCCTGAGATAGCTGCTGCGGTGGGGATTGCACCGTGCGGGTGACCCCCTCAGTACGGCCAACATCACGGGCGGTTGTCGTCGCCTATGGAGGCCGTGCCGGGCCTCCCCGCTATGATCCTCGCCTCAGCGAAACCAATCAAGCTCTGAATGGTAGCTCTCCACTCATCCATCTGATCGGCTGCCTGCGGAAATTTCAACAGGAGTTGGGCCCGCGCCATGGCCTCTGAAGCGGTGCTCGGCATAGACGACAACATAGATCGCGACGTCGCCTGGCTTCTGATAGTGTCAGTAGTGACGGCGCCGTGTTGTCATCACCGTGAGTCGGTCGCCAAGGTGGCTTGGCGATGAGGTGGACGTGCTTGGGGATTGGCGACCCCATTTGGCGCATTGTCTTGGCTAGTTTGCCTTGGGGGTGGAGCGTGCCCTGCAGCTGCCCCCGCCACGGGGGCGGCTGGAGCGTCGCGGTTCATCCTAAAGCAAATGCCATCGTTGCGGCTGCATCCTTCCGCTGGGAGGAGAAGTGGAGAGGGAGTAATATCCCTACCCGCATCTTGTGGAGCGCGTCCGCTGGGATGTTGCTGACGTTGTCCTTCTCCGGCGCCTCTTGCGCCTACTTCGGCCGTAGGGGGAATGATAATGACGCCGCCTGCGCCGACCACGTCCCCCACAGTGTCCACATTTCTGTGTGACTCTGTAGCCCCCTCGGCACTAGTGGCCGCGTGTGAAAGGGCCTTCGAGGTAGACAGGTGAGTCGTGGCACCGGGGTTTTTCTTGGGTGCCATGGCTGATGAAGCCGTCGGTGAAGAAAATGATGATGAAGATGGTGCGCTGCTTACACTCTTAGATTCGCACAAGCGCTTCACCCCTACCTGGCGCGCCAAAGATGTTGTGGTACCACACGGCCACGTATGGGGCCATCGTCCCCTTGTGGTTCGGCAAGGGGGAAGGGGACATTGCACAAAGAGCGGAGAGCATAGCACAACATCGCAGCGATGACACGAGCAATTTTTACCAAGGTCAGGCCGCCGTGAGGCATAAAACCCTACTCCTACTTTGGTGGATTCATGGAAGGACCATGGTGGAGACGCGGCGCTCTTGCCTGACAATGTTGCCTTGGGACAAGAGCAACTACGTGCGTATGAGAGTACAGGGGTCCGAATCCTTTCTAAGGTAGCCACGACCCTCCTTTTATAGGTCAAGGGGTCACCACAATGGCAAAACAAACATTATGCACTGATTAGATAGCCACAATGCTATCATACCTAACTCTGTAGACAGGGCAGAGTGCATTCAATGCACCATTTAGTGTCACATTGTGGCGTGGCCTGGCAAGCCTTTCACGTCATGCAGCCACCTCCTCGCATGTCTATGTGACACGTCTCCTGGACGGGTGTCCTTTAGTGATGATCTCCTTCAGAAATGGCTGCCATGTATCAAATAATAGCCACATAATCACCTGGGGCTTGCCACCGCACCGATAAGTGACTTGCATTGCCGTGATGTGGAGTGGTGGAGCCTTGGCAGGGTGAGCCGCCCTTGGCATTCTCGGCAAGCCTGCCTGGGGAGTCTTGAGACTTGTATTTAGGTTAACCTCGACCCTGCCAGGCTCGCCTGCTCGGCAAGGGAGGTTTTTCCTTAGTGATATCTTGCTCACTTGGTTGGTCTTGGTCTTCTTGATCCGCTCTCTGATTTCTCAAAGAGCTATCTCTTCTGCTTGGCCTTGTCTTGGATGTTGTAAACTTGCTCTTGAGCCTGTGTACAATCCCTGCAACATACGCCCGGGGTTTGTTGCACCGACAGGAATCATTAAACAAGCAAACATATGCAAACAATGCAAACATAACAGCAATCTGTCTAAACATGACTATTTGTAAAGGATGCAAGAAGATTCATACTTATATAACTCCAAAAATTCTGAAAATTTACCACACTCTAGAAAATTTATCATAGCTTACTGTGTAAAACTTTCAAAATTTTATCACGTTCTAACTTTTCTGAAGAATTCATATAACAATAGAAAACTTTCTGTTTTCAACAACAACATATAGACATACAAAATAAGCATGGTAAAGGCTATACTTGACACTTTTATTGAAGTACAAGATAAGAAACATTATTCTACATAACATCAAAAAATCAAAACAAAGAAAATGACGCTCCAAGCAAAACACATATCATGTGATGAATAAAAATATGGCTCCAAGTGAGGTTACCGATAATGTTGAAGACGAAAGAGGGGATGCCTTCCGGGGTATCCCCAAGCCTAGTTTCTTGGGTATTCCTTTAAGATTACCTTCGGGTGCCTTGGGAATCGCCAAGCTTAGGGTCTTGTCACTCCTTATTCTCCTCATATCGATATATCACCCAAAACTTGAAAACTTCAATCACACAAAACTTAACGGAACTTCGTGAGATAGGTTAGTATGATAAAGAGCAAATCATTCACTTTGGTCTTGTCAAAGACAAGATTCATAATTTTTTTCACATAATGCCTACTATACTCTATCATTTCCACAATTTATATTGACCAATATAAGCCATAGAAACTATAAAACAAGCAAACTATGCATTGAAAATAGAATATGTCAAAAACACAACAGTCTCTAATGATTTGAACAATGACCATACATGTGTAATTCCAAAAATTCTGAAAAATTAGGACAATGTAGAAAATTTGTATATCAATCATGTGTAAAGAAATTCAGAATTTTATCACATTTCAGTGAATCACATTAATTCCAGAATTGGGCGCAAAAGTTTCTGTTTTTTGCACAGAATCGAGTCAATATCATCCACACTATCCCAAAGGCTTTACTTGGCACTTTATTGAAATAAAAGCTATAAAACATGATTGCTACAGTAGCTTAATCATGTGAACACACAAAAATAGTAGGTATAAATATTGGGTTGTCTCCCAACAAGCGCTTTTCTTTAATGCCTTTTAGCTAGTCATGATGATTTCAATGATGCTCACATAAAAGAAAAGAATTGAAACATAACGGGAGCAACATGAAGAATATGACTAGAACATTTAAGACTAAACGACTTCCTATGCATAGGGATTTTGTGAGCAAGCAATTTTTGGGAGCAAGAATCAACGAGCATAGGAAGGCAAAGCAAGAATAACTTCAAAGCTTCCAACATAAAGAGAGGAAACTTGATATTATTGAGATACGTAATAGCATATGTTCCTCTCTCATAGAACTTTTTAGTTGCATCATGAATAAATTCAACAATATAGCTATCACATAAAGCATTCTTTTCATGATTCATAAGCATAGAAATTTTATTTCTCTCTGCACATGCAAATTACTTCTCATCAATAATAGTGGGAGCAAATTCAACAAAATAACTACCATGAGATAATTGATTGACATAATCAATTTGAACATTAAAATCATGATGACAATTTTCATGGTTATCATTATTATTTATAGCATACATGCCATCACCATAATCATCATAGATAGCAACTTTGTTGTCATAATCAATTGAAACCTCCGAAATAGTGGAATCATCATTAAATAAAGTCATGACCTCTCCAAATCCACTTTCATAATTATTATAATAAGATTCAACACCCTCCAAAATAGTGGGATCATTACTTCCTAGAGTTGACACTCTTAGGAACCCTGTTTCATCAATATAATCATCATAAAGAGGAGGCAAGCTATCATCATAATAAATTTCACATCAAAACTTGGGGGAATAAAAATATCATCTTCATCAAACATAGCATCCCCAAGCTTATGACCTTGCATATCATTAGTATCATGGATATTCAAAGAATTCATACAAACAACATTGCAATCATGCTTATCATTGAAATATTTTATGTCAAACATTTTATTGAATTCTTCTTCTATCAATTGAGCACAATTTGTCCGCTCCATCATTTTCAAGAAATAGATGATGAAGACGAATAATATGAGGTAACCTCACTTCCATTTTTTTGTAGTTTTATTTTATAAATCAAATTAATAATAACAAGAAAATAACAGATACGATTGGAAGATCTAAAGATATACCACTCACCTCCCTAGCAATGGCGCCAGAAAAGAGCTTGATGTCTACTACACAACTTATTATTGTAGATTCTTGTTGGGCCTCCAAGCATAGAGTTTTGTAGGACTGTAGCAATTTTCTCTTAAGTGGATGACCTAAGGTTTATCAATCCGTGGGAGGCGTAGGATGAAGATGGTATCTCTCAAACAACCCTACAACCAAATACAAGAAATCTCTTAGGTCCCCAATACACCCAGTTAGTAAACTGTATAGGTGCACTATATAGTTCGGCGAAGAGATGGTGATACAAGTGTATGGATAGGATATAGGTTTTTGTAATATGAAAATGTAAAGACAGCAAGGTAGCAAGTGATAAAATGAAGCACAAACGGTATTGCAATGCTCGAAAAGAAGGTCTAGGGTTCGTACTTTCAGTAGTGCAATCTCTCAACAGTGCTAACATAATTGAATCATATAAGAATCCCTCAACGTGAGTCAAAGAATCACTCCAAAGTTCCGAACATAAGATGAAATTGTTTGTAGGGTACGAAACAACCTCAAAGTTATCTTTTTTGATCAATCTATTGAGCCATTCCTATAAGTGTCACAAACAACCCTAGAGTTCATACTAAAATAACACCATATGATACACATCAAACAACTCTGATGTCACCTAGATACTCTAATGTCACCACAAGTATCTGTGAGTTGATTATTTGATATGCATCAAACAACTTCAGATTCATAATATTCAATCCAACACAAAGAACTTCAAAGGGTGCCCCAAGATTTCGACCAGAGAAAGTAGGACAAAAATGGGCATCAACCCCATGCATATATTACCCCAATGTCACCTCGGGAATCCATGAGTTATGTGCCAAAACATACATCAAGTGAATCAATATAGTACCCGATTGTCACCAAGGGTATTCATATGCAAGACATACATCAAGTGTTCTCAAATTCATAAAAGTATTCAATTTGATAATATTGAAACCTCAAAGGTAAAATACTCAATTCATCACAACAAGATAGAGAGGGAGAAACGCCATATGATCCAACTATATTAACAAAGCTAGCGGTACATCAAGATCGTGCCAAATCAAGAACACGAGAGAGAGATTTAACATATAGCTACTTGTACATACCCTCGAGGGTGAACTACTCCCTCCTCATCATGGAGACCACTAGGATTATGAAGATGGCCTCCGATGATGATTTCCCCCTCTGGTAGGGTGCCGGAAGAGGGCTCCAGATGGCATTTTGAAGGTACAAAGGCTTGCAGCGGTGGAACTTCTCATTTACGTTAACTTTTGGGGGTTTCTGAATATATAGGAATTTTTTGCGTCAGTCTCACACAAAGAGGTGCCATAGTGAGCCCACGAAGCACCAGGGCCCGCCCAGGTGGCTTGTGGGGCCCCTGTGGGTCTTCTGGTGTTCCCCCGAAGCTTCTTGGTTCTCTTTCGTTCCAAAAAATCATCAAAAAGTTTTAACTCATTCCGAGAACTTTTATTTCCGCAAAAAAATAACACCACAATAGCTCTGCTGAAAACAGTGTCAGTCTAGGTTAGTTCCATTCAAATCATACCAAAACCACATGGAATTGTTGTAAACATGGCATGAATACTTCATAAATTATAAACACGTTGGAGACGTATCAATATGGAGTCAATTCCCTGCTTTCGGCCTATTTTGGTTGTTCTTCATGATGCTCGTCTACTCAACTTTTGCACTGACGCATGCGACTGGAATGAAGAACTTATTCTTCAATTATACTAGTTGACCCGTTGTGCCAAATGGCGCAGAGACCTGCTGAAGACATGCTGTCAATGAAAATAGTTTCATGCTACAAGAACCTTCACCTAAATCATGCTATTTTTTAAACATGTTTACATGTGTTAAACCATGCTATATTGAATATAGCATGTTGTGTACTCCGAGTTTGAAGAAAAAGTGTATGACATGTGTAGACTAGCTAAGGAAGCTTTTTATTAGTAGAAAATATGATTATCAAGATGAGAAATCTAATTAAAAAACATATTTGTATACAATGTATAGCCAGTTAAGGATGTACTCCCTCCATTCCTTTATGTAAGGTGTATTTGTTTTTGGATAAAATTCCAGAATGTAAGGTGCATTTCTTCGAATTCCTCATAATTCCCCTGTTAGCCCTCCAGGAAAAGGAAAGTATATCTCTCCTGATTGTTTGTATCTTTCTTTGTAGCAAAAGAAGGAAACTATTTCTATGTCGATTGCATATATCTCTTACTTTCCAGGACTAATTGATTTACTTGACACTAATTAATAAATTTGCCAAGGGTAATTTAGTCCTAACACATCTATAATTACGTGCCTTGGTCACCGTGCCAAAAATAATACACCTTAGATAATGGAACGGAGGGAGTATTTTTTTAGCGATGTTTGTACCAAACTTTTATTTTTCATGTGCATGAAAAAACCTCTTTGTGTTCTGCATATGAAGGCATAGGTATTTGAAATGCCCATATGCTACCTAGCCCAGTCCACGAACAAAGCTATGTGTGGCCTGTCAGTAAGCGACATTCCTGGAGAGGTGTACTCAACTGGTGAAATTTCTCCTTTCCTTCAATTTCAAATTTCTCTGCATGCATGGATTTAGTTCTCATTTATCCAAATCTTGCATTTCTCCTCTTTATGTGGCGATTTTTACTTTTCTCGTATCTTTTTTTAGGCATCGTAGATCATGTGTTGTAATTCTCTCCTAAAACATATATGCATGTATACGTATGCAAATAAATCCTTTTAGTTATTTCTGTTGCGCCAAATGACACAGAGAACCATTAAATTCATATTCACATTGGAAAAAAAAACCTTTAGTTATTTTAGTTGTGGACAAGGTAACAAATTTAACCCTTCTTTTTGCAAATAAAATCAATCCTCTTTAATAAGGAAATAATGGAGGTTTGTTGTCTACAATGAATGTACCTATAGATTTTAATTTGGTATTATAGAATCTCATTGAAGATCATGCAATGTTGAAAATATGTGTATTTTTGAGTAATCTCCCATTGCGCAAAATGACAGAGACCCACTAAACACCATTTGTGCTCTGACATAAAAATCCATTTATCAGTACCACTATTTGTCTACTATATGCTTCATAAAAGTGTTTTATTTGTTTATAAAATGTACATGATTGCAGTCCTTTGATAACCTGATACAACATGTAAGTACCATCGACCACTGACATGAAAAGGAAAGTAAAATACTGCTGTTACTTTGAAAATGACCTCAGGCTCAACTCACACGTCATTAGTTGAGCTCATTGAGACTGAATTTCCTAACTGACCAATTACATTATCTCCACACTTCTGCTTCTATTCTTTCAACATGGACTGTTTACATGTGGTTGAGGCTTTTCAAATAAGCTAGCATGTGAAAAGTAGCAGCACCAGTACAGTAGAAAAGGCCATCTAGTTACTGAACTGGCCGTGCATGTACAAAGCACATAAACACTGAATGTTCAACACCACAGAAGCCCCAAACATTTTCTCTTCTTCTACCTCCAATGCGCCCTGATCGATCGCTTTGTCAAAATAGATACTACACGCAAGAACTACTGCCACAACCCAATCCATCCATGAGACCCACTAAACACCATGTGTGGTTTGAAAAAAAATCCATTTATCAGTAGATTTAGTTTTGAGCAAGCAAGGTTACTATTTCTAACCCCTCTGTATAAGAAAATTGAACGGAGGCTTATATCAGGGTAACCTAATTTTAAAAAAAGGTGTTGTATGTGCTAGATTTCTGATGATTTAGGTCTTGGAAGACCTGAACAGGCAAGCATAGTATTGCAAGTAAGAAAACGTGAAACATTGCTAATAACGTGCCTCATCTACTAGTAAGGGCTTTATTTTATACCAAAGTTTTAAGCAGCTACAATTTACAATTCAAACCTATGACTGCACTCAAAGCTGAAGTGGCATTTTTCATCTGGTTCAGCATCCCAATCGAAAGCACACAATAATTTCCTGCAATGGTGAGGCAGCTGAATCAATAACACGCAGACCACATCGAGAGTTGAAACTCCACACTACAGGAAAACCAGAGCGATACAGATGGCTGAAGACAATATTTTATCCGAACAATATTCATTGCATCCACGCTTACCTCCCTCTTCCCCTGTAGCTCCAGCCCATAGCATTCCACAGTTTAAAACAGAGCAGATAAAGGGTGAGACAATACCTCAACAACAATTGCTCAACGAGTTAAGTGTCATTTAGTTATTCTTATATAAAATTACACTCCAAAGTATCTAGGCTTCATTGCTCTTAACTGAGTACTCGTGTTCACTGACATCTTCTATTGCTAAATTGCTGATGCGTCATCACTCGTCGGTTTCACAGTTCAGAGGAAGAAATGCAATTGATTATTTTTAAGTGGTTGGCTGACATATTGACCTAGCATAGATCAAGCAATTCCATGACAATCTTAGTATCAAGACTAACTTGTGCATTGATGTCAGTAGCACTCTGTTTTAGAAGGGAAATGCTTTCGTCTAGTGAAGCTTGTTGTCCAGCCTGATACATAGCAGAGCCATAGTTTTAGTTAGCCTCCAGCACAACATAGGAGAAACAAATCAAGTCATTCAATCAAAAGGACCTTGAAGCCCTCCTCTTTGGGGCTTCGGGATGCTGAGCACTCGCGGGAGACATGGATCGTGCCATCACAATGCCCTTGGCACAAAAGATTTTAGCACCTGGGACATATAAAGAAAAATCAGAACAAAGGTGAATCTATTCTGATAGACTTCAAGAGTGAAGGGGGGAGAAGGATTGAGAGAAACTTGCCTTGCCATCAGCCATCCCTAGATGGGAATGCCACTTCAAGCTCCTCCCATGCACACCATCTTTACTTTGTATTAGAAGTTTAGAACAAATCACACAGTTCAATCCTTTTGTCAATGAAAACTGAGGAAGAACTCAATAACTATCCTACTCTGCACTGATCATTGCATGGTATTAATATTTCTATTTCACAGAATTAAATTTCAGCAACCATGCAAGCTCTGAACATTGTTCTTGATTAAAAGGGCAAAAGGATAAACAAATGAATAAGTCTCACCATCAGTACTCAGTTTGCACCCAATTTTTTATCCGAACAATATTCTTTGCATCCAACTCCGCCTATGTCTTCTAGGCATAGCCGGTCCCAAGCCCGGGTAAAGGAGGAGGGTTGTGATAGGCTTGGCGAGCCAACGTAAAAACTAGCCAGTCCCATAGGTATGGAACCGATTTGAGCGAGAGTAGTACTAGGATGGGTGGCCTCCTGGGAAGTCCTCGTGAAAGGGTTTCATATCTAAGGGTTGTGATAGGCTTGGCGAGCCAACGTAAAAACTAGCCAGTCTTTTGGGTATGAAACCCATTTGGGCGAGAGTAGTACTAGGATGGGTGACCTCCTGGGAAGTCCTCGTGAAAGGGTTTCATATCTAGCCTACCCCAACTTGTTTGGGATCAAAGGCTTCGTAAGTAAGTAATATTCTTTGCATGCACGCTTACCTCCCTCCTCCCCTGTAGCTCCAACCCATAGCATTACACAGTTTAAAAGAGAGCAGATAAAGGGTGAGACAATACCTCAACAACAATTGCTTAATTACTTGAGTGTCATTTATTTATTCTTATATAAAATTACACTCTAAAGTATCTAGCGTTTCATTGCTTTTGACTGGGCACTCGTGTTCACTGACATCTTCTATTGCTAAATTGCTGATGCGTCATCACTCATCAGGTTTCACATTTCAGAGGAAGAAATGCAATTGATTATTTTTAAGTGGTTGGCTAACATGTTGACCTAGCATAGATCAAGCAATTCCATGACCATCTTAGTATCAAGACTAACTTGTGCATTCATGTCAGCAACACTCTGTTTTAGAAGGGAAATGCTTTCATCCAGTGAAGCTTGCTGTCCAACCTGATACATAGCAGAGCCATAGTTTTAGTTAATCCTCTAGCACAACATAGGAGAAACAAATCAAGTCATTCAATCAAAAGTACCTTGGAGCCCTCCTCTTTGGGGCTATGGGATGTCTAGCACTTGCATGAGATATGCATCGCGCCATCACAATGCCCTTGGCACATAAGATTTTAGCACCTGGGATAGAAACACATGGTGCCCGCACGCCTCGGTTTGTACATGAAAACATATGAAACATTAAAAAGCAGAGAAGCAAGATCTGTAGTGTTCCCATCAACCATTGAAAGATTCAATTAGGAATGAATTAGTTACTTTTACACACAGTAAAGAATGAAAGCTTAAAAGCCATCAAAACATATTCAGTCAAATCAGCAGCAATCTGAAATTATAACTACCATGATATTTTTAGAAACCAATCTTGCAAACAAAGTAGGATAATTACCACAATCTTCTTGGAATTCATGGTCCCACCTAGCTAGTCTCAACAAACGCCAGAAGTTGGTGATCCCATAAATGTATTAAGTGATTGTCTTAAAGTTTGGACCAGACTCACACAATTATCCCTGCAAAAATTGGACAGACCAAAATTACTAATACTTTGTACTTGCACAAAACAGAAAGGTATATAGTCAGAAAGTAGTCAAGTAAAAAACCCTCTCCATCCCAACCACTTCATTGAAATATTAAAATGAGACAGATTCCCTAGCCAAATTTATAACAGTAATACATAGTTCAAAGATTGAATGATATCCCTAATAGTAAACTGAACTATAGAAGGTGCTACAGCTTGCCATCTTTGCTGTAACTACACGATGATATTCCTAAGAAACTATAATCTGCGTTGGTACTTTCTCAGGTTTAGGATATCCATTCCTTACATGGCAATGCAACCCAACATGATATCCTTTATGCTTATGGTTAATACGAAAGATCTAGTAAAATAAAGTATCAACAGAAATAGGGTCAGTACTAAATTGTTAATCTACTTATCTGCAATCCATCTTCAGAGATCACTCTACATGATGGTCATAACCTCTATATATTAATTCCTCTATACTTACATTTTGTAAGATGATCTGTGAAAGTATTATATGTACTCGTTAGAAAAATACTCATGAAAGTACACTGTTCCAAAAATGGAACAATAAATTTGACACAAACTTGATGACAGTCTGAAGCTAAACTCCGACTGTGAGGCCATATATGCATTTTGTTATGGAATGGTCTGAATCATAAATTCGCTGCCAGGAAAGAAACCTGCACAATCAGGATTATACACTAAGAGGAAGGACTAAAGAAAAAAATGCAGTCAAATAAAAATATTAACACAAAAAGGTCAATCAGTACCAAGAAAAGGGGTCGGCAAAAGATGTAGATCCAAACTGAACTGAATTTTGGGGCTAAATGACAAGAATACATCTATTTAACTATTGCACCGATTCGAGTTGAAAACGGAAGGGTGGCTCAATAAATAATCAATGCAGGAAACTACTATCACAGTATATGGAAAACCATCACCAGGGTCCATCTGTATTATTTGTTGGACTACACAAAATGTGAAATATGGTCTTGTCTATTGTGAGTCAACGACTGGGTTTCTAACCATTGTGTGGGATTAATGATACAATTTTGGAGCATACAGGGCATCAACATCTCATTCATGTGATATCATAAGTATTCTCATTTCTGCAACCTACGTATAGCCAGCAAACGGAAGCAGGCTCATCTAATAAGAAAATAAATGTGAACTTCTTTCAAGTAGAAATATACCTAAAAGAATAAATCTCATACATACGAGATTTTGAAATGTAGCAGCGCCAGATTTAGAAGGGTGGAGAGATAGGTTGATCTGTAAGGTTAGAATTAGACATATGGATGAATCATAGAAATTACAAGCTAAATATTATGGGCCTAATGAGTCCTTCAAACGAATATTCTCCTCCCTGATATGGAATAACAATCTGCACACTTCAGAAGAAATCTAGATGAGGGAACCAAAAAAAGCTTCAAATGTGTGCATTCATGGAAAAAGAAGAAATCACACACGCAGGTTGAAGGAGGAGCTCAAGTGGACCTGGTGCTTCACCGTAGTCGAGGGCACGACATCCCCTGATGCACTCACGAGAGGGATTACTGGATTCGAAGAGAAGAGGAGGCGGCAACCACTGAACTCACCACTAGGTATTGATAGTTACTGGAAGAGAAGAGAAGAAGAGGGATTACTGGAATAATTTTTAGAGACTGCAATGAGATACAGCTAAAGCAACATTATTATCACAAGTCATTGATAGTTTTCTAATCACAAAGAAGAACATGGTGGTTGGATCAATGTCAATGGAATAATTTCAAGTTGCAAGAGAGATGTAGACCCAAGAGATGTGCCCCAATGATGCTGACACCAATCTGTAGCATGCAAGCTCTTGTGTCTAGTAGGCGAGCACCCGCAGGTTGGGAGCACAAGCGATCCTAAGCCCCACCACACCATTAGGCGGCAGGAACAAGAAGAGCCGCTCCAGGAGTGGCGTGTCCACCACGGTGAACTCCTTCGCCCTGGGCAGACCAACGAGCGTGCAACTAAGCCCCACCACAACATTAATTATGCCCATTGCAATGAAAATTTCTTCATTTACAGGTCCGATATCAACCGCGACCCGCCCAAACTCTTCCCAATGCATGGGCTAGCTACCTAAACTCCACGCCATTGGCAGGCTGTAATTTAGGCACCGCAAGCAAAACTATCAAAGCTATGCATCCAAAAAGTGCAGGAAAGTTGCTACCAATTTCCCATTGACTGAACATGCAAACCTGAAATATAAACAGAGTAGAAACAATGAACATTTCCTCTGATATAAACTCTCTTTGGAAGTAGGTAAGCGACACAATAAGTGTATTATGTTTAAAAGAAATGTAACCTTTTGTAGAAAATTTCCTAGTAGGACAACTTAATTCTAGAACCTGATGTGCATATGTCACCAGAATGACTGTCACGGCTTCCATTGACACCACTCCTTGACAAGTTGATTATGCCGAAAATCACAAGTAATCTGCAGTCGTAAAAATAGTAAACTGAATCAACTGATAATGAGAAAACATAACTTGCAGTACCATGGCCGAGAAAGATCTAAAACCAAGAGTATATGTGGAAAGAGAGAGAGTGGAGAGAAAATGAGATGGGGAGGCGAGGAGCACCTGCATCACATTATACAGGGGAAGAACCGAGGGGATGCAGCAGCACGAGGAAGAAGCGAAGAGGATGTCAACCACGAGGGTCTTGAAACCCGTAACCCCGCGCCAGATCCGTCGCCTGGTGGCTGCCTCCGACCCTCACGCTCGTCCATGTTCTTCACCTAGCGGTTCTAGGCGAGGGGGTGCATGGATTCGTCCATCCCTGGTGAAAGCAGAGCAGCAAGGGAGGGATGATGAACTGGGGAGGCAGCGATCTTCGGGCGGAGCTAAGTTGGTCGGCTGCACGGACAAAGACGGGGAAGGGAGGAGTTGTAGCGGCGGCTTACAACGGAGAGAGGAAGGAGAGAACAGATGCGGGAGGGGCGGCGGCAATGGGGATCTATGGAAGGGGGCTACGGTTCTTGCTGTGGCGGCTGACAAGGGAGAGAGGAGGAAGGAGGGGTGCGGGCTCGGGAATTGGGCGGTCCTAGGACGCACGTCGCACGCGAGGAGCAGACTGGAAAAATCCCAATCGCACATGGGCGCACCTCACCCAGCCAATGCACTTGCGAGACGAACCCACCAGTCATTGGACAAACAAAAGAACCGTGGGGTAAAAAGGAAATTACTGTAAGGTGAAGATCGAACGGACAAAACAAATCAGAGGACCGAGTTGACCACGATCTAACGGCCATCGAAGGAACCGATCGGGGGAGCCTTCTCCATGCGAATTGGCTAGCCTCATTATTGTTAAATACCACAATACACTTCTTGTGACGCCCCCGATTCAATCTTACACTAATCATACACGCAAATGTGTATGATCAAGATCAGGGACTCACGGAAAGATATTATAACACAACTCTGAACACAAATTAAGTCATACAAGCTTTATATTACAAGCTAGGAGAGTCGAGGGCTCGAATACATCAGCTCGAATACCAACGAAATGGCGGAAGCAACAATATCTGAGTACAGACATAAGTTAAACATGTTTGCCTTAAGAAGGCTAGTACGGAAGCAACAACGATCGAAAAGGGAAGGCCTCCTACCTGGGAGCCTCCTAACTACTCTTGGTCATCGGCGGTTGTCACGTAGTAGTAGGCACCCTTGGGGTAGTAGTAGTCCTCAGTGGTGGCATCTGGCTCCTGGACTCCGACATCTGATCACAACACTCGGGGATAGGGTAAAAAATTAGCAAAGAAACCATGAGTACTAATCCAAAGTACTCGCAAGACTTGCATCAGAACTATACTAAGTATGCACCAGTATCAAAGGAATGGGGCTATATCTTTGGACTGAACTACAGAAATGCCAGAAGAGAAGGGAAAGCCTAGCCTATCAAAGACTAGCATCTTGAATCATCTTGCAGCATTAGAAGAGTGAAGATTAGAATATTACAAAGTAGTAGTATCACTGGTACAACGAGGTGCTATATGTCGGTGTCAAAACTGGCGAATCTCGTAGTAAGGGTCCTAAGCTAGGCGTCTTGGAGCGATGGTAACATGGACACATGATTTTACCCAGGTTCTGGCTCTCTCAAGGAGATAATACCCTACATCCTGCTTTTGATTGTATTGATATGAGGATAGTACATAGTACAGGTATCTACCACGACATTGTAGTAATGAATATGAGATTGTCTATTGACTAGCCTGGCCTCGGTTTATATATGCACCGTAGGCCTAGGGTTTAGAGGAGTCCTTGTCTTGTGCACAAAGTCTTGTGGAATTCTCCTTGTATTCGGCATGGGTTGCCCGAAGTGGCCCATTAGTGAATCATCATGGGGGGCTTCCGCCCAATCGACCCACTGGTCGGCAGACGACATGGTGACTAACCCCTAGTCCAGGACACCGTTAGTAGCCCCCTGAACCGGTTTTCAAGTTGAAGACGCTCCTCGGTTCTTCTGAATAATTCTTTGTCTTCGGTCGTCGGTCTTGAAAATTGGTTCAACAAATCTTCCCATGTCCGATCTTGATGATCACCGAGCTGAATCCGAAGAGTTTACATGTCGGGCATCCGAGGAGCCCCTTTAAGTTATCAGCCCCGTAAAAAAAAGTGATCAGCCTTTATCAATGCCTTGTAAGTTTTTTACGCCACACCAGGGGTTTGAAGTGTTTCCCGTGCGACGGCGTCCTCTTGTGTCCGAGCTCTAATGTCAAACTAAATCCGAGGCGTATTTTCACAGCCGAGCTCCAACACTCTTCGGCATTCAAGGTATCCTCTTGCGTCCGAGCTCCAACACTGAACTAAATCCGAGGCGTCTTTTCACAGTCGAGCTTCGACAATGGTCGGCATCTGACGGATCATAGATTACCTTGGCCTCTGAAAATTTGAATGAGTTCACCCGAGCTTAAATGTCGGAGTAGTCTTCTATGGAACGAGCCATTCGAATCCGAGCTTTATGCCAGGCCGCTTCCAAGCTTCAACGCCAGACTGCATTCGAGCTCTAACAATGGTTAGCGTCCGAGGTGTCATAAACTACCCATGTCTTTAAAAGAATGAACGAATTCAGCCGAGCTTAATGCCGGAAATGCCCTCTATGGAGCCAGCCACTGGCGCTCGCGCTTTATGCCGGACTACTTCCGAGGTGGTGCACCACCATGAATGTAGGCTGATTTTTTGTGAATATTTTCGATTGGTGCAATTTATTCCCTGCCGAGATATGTAGCCAGTAGCTCTCAAGGTGTGTGTCGGTCTAAAACCCGAGATGCACCTGAAGGATGACATAAGACCGCTAATCCAAGTAGCCCCTGAGACTCAGGTTGATTCACAAAATTGGCCTGCGGATCAACTCCTAGCTCGGGAGAATACTTTGGGACACAAAAAGCGATGTGCACAGTCCTCGAGACTTAGGTTGGGTGCAACTGACCAGCCAGAGGATCATAATCTCATCGGAAACTATATTGCACTTAAATTGTCTGCATTGGATTGTCAATGCAGTAGCCCTCAGAAATTTGGGTTGGGCAACATGGCCGACCCTAGGATCGCACCTCCTCGAGAACTAGTTCATCTGTCTTGTATGTTTTGACAATACCGAGGTGGAGTTCAGCAGGAAAGATGCCGAAATGTAGTTTTAGGAAAGAGTTTCACACCGAACACCTCAACCAATAGAATGTCCCAGTCTAGATTGAATAACCTATTTTGGTGCCAATACGAAATTGGTATTAAAATTGCACTTTCGTCGTGTTTTGACATGACACATCCGATCTCCGGACTTCAAGTGGGTCAGCCTTCAGCTTCAACCTCCCTATCTCGAAGGCGGAGTGTTTCTTAGGCCATTTTAGGCAACTAAACACAAGCGGCTTTAGAGAGAAACCAGGCTACCGGCTATTGATCATACACCTGAGTTGAGAAAGGAGTGGTAGAAAAAGACTTTGCAGCGACTAAGAAGAAAACATCTATTATAAAACGGCTCATATTAATTTAAGGGCCCCCAAGTGACTTGGGTAAAAGAATTTTATGTATAATGATTGTATGTACCGAAGTACTTATATAATATTTGCGTTCGCCCAAACTTTCAATGCGTCTTAACCGACCGTCGGCTTCTCCCTCTTCGGCTAAGGGCTGAAAAGTGTTATCTACTTCACCTACCGAGAATATCGGCGGTGTTTTGGATAACTAGGCAATCAGGCCATGAGGCTGTAACAGATAAAGCGTGCGCATGGATCTTGTGCTATATTACTTATGTAATGTAAGAAGCATCTTTAAAGAAAATTGAGTTTCGTCGTGTGCCGACCATAGTTGAAAACAATAAGAGTGCTAGCTTTCGGCTTCAACCGTCTAAGGTACGAGTTCGGATGACCCGGTCATAACAATCGCAGAGGCGCTCCCTTTACTCCCTAGCCGAAAAATCGGGAACGTAGGGGTAACCATAGGAGCCAAGCAACCCAGCTTTGCGGAACACTTAAGTCAACATGATACGTATTTTGGCATAATACACGAACAAGGAAAGAAGTTGTAAAATAATAATCACATGCAAAGAGAAAAGTTTCATAAAGGAAGCCCCAAGTAAACGGGGTATTTGAATTTGTTTATAACAAACAACATTTTGACAAAGAAAAGTTTTTCACAAACAACTTTTTTGTCAAAAAACTATAATAATTGGTCGAACCGAACAAAATTCAAAACTGAAAGTTTTGAGCATGAAAGCGACTTTGCTGGTTAATGTGTTCAGTGTGGCGTGCGCCGATTTTACGGGGGGGCGAGGTCCCAACCCCCAAGCCGGTCCCAAGGTGGCAAAGCAAAGATCTCGACACTCCAAAGTGGCGACATAGCACGGCCAATGCAGGTCGGCAGTGTGACACCGAAATCCCAGGCGTGGGTTAATGAAGTGATGACGAAGCCCCCGGTCCAGCCGAGGTGACGTGGTATGTCGGTACGTCGAGGTGACAACACTGCCCGACCCGGATCATTTACCTGTGCATAGAACATAGTGCAAACCAGAGATAATAGTAATAACAATAAATTAAAAAAATTCATTGCATAACTAATAATTTATGCAAAGTGAGTAATAAAAGAAATAGGAGTCGTGTGCCGAACACCCAATGACGTAGAGCCTTTCGGCGATGCTGAAGTCCCCAAGGCAACTGAACATGTCGGTATGGCAATTCGACCAACAAGGTGATCACGCGAGCAGATTTATACCGATTAGGACGACGACGTCGGCTTGCCGAAGTGACCGCTTGACGCAATCAAAGTCGATTACCTACACATGTAAAATAGTGCAGTCCCAAACATAATAATATAAATATATAAATAATCCTTGTAAAATAAATTTACGCAAAATATTTTTTAAGAGATGTGGCCTGGCGTCGAAGCCAATGTCAATGCGGGGTGTCAGCATGACAAAGCCTGAATTCGCAGGGCGGTCCGATTCCCCGATGCGACATTTGCCGAACTGCGGGCGGGAAACTGACCGAACGATCACGCAACCATCGTTAACGCGGCCATCATTTGACAGACCTGTGTACAGATGATGGAGCAACCCATAGTAATAATTCCTTTGGAAAAATAAACACATGCAAGCAAAAATTACTAGGATTAATAGCACCTGGTTTATTTGTTGTAGCAATCCAAGAGACACATGTGGGCATTGGTGAAATGCTAGTTTGCACTGTTTGTTACACATTAAAAACCATGCTGCAAAAACTAGCACTTTCGGGTTAGTACTTCCATATATGCATACGATAGAGAAAACCACTAGTGGACGATAGCGACCATATGCGCCAAATTTAAAAAGAAAAGAGCATAAAGAAAAAAGGAAAGAATTCCCTGGATGACCGCTGCCTGTGCTGAAGTGTTCTTGGCCTGGCCGACATGATGGAGCAGGTCGGCGCGGTATAAGTCAGCTTGAAGAAGTGATGATGTGGACATGACAGCATAGGGCGGCTCACCGAACTGACAACGCGGTTTCGTCCATGCTAGCGAGACAACGACATGGACCCGCAGAGGTAAGGGTGTGGTTCGACGAAGTCGAGTACCTGTGCAGATATAAAAGAGTGCAAGCCAGATTTTTTTTGGAAAAAAGGGGGTGCATAGTTAATTTATGCAAAAGTGAATAATCTGGTAAATATGGCATGAGTGTCGAGGTCTACTTGATGGCGTAACGGTGTTGTGGCATGGCGATGTCGACACAGGTCAGCCTGGCCTAGGTCACTGCAAGAGGCTGGCCAGACCGACAACACGTAGAAGCGTCGGTAGAATATCTCTGTGATTATCATGCGTGGTTGCGGTGAACCGAAGAGCCTCCATGATAAGTTGGTACTCCAATTGATGTAAAAGAGCAAAAATCAAATACATTAGATTCAGTCTTCACGTGGTCAAGAAAGATGCATTATTCATTGATTAAGCCTTGAAAAGCGTGCGTGTACTTGGAATAGTAGTACTACTAGTTAGACATATCAATTCACTTTCCTAATCACGTGAAGTGGAAGTAGGAGATCCCTCTGATATGTTGTTTCCTCCAGGATAATCATCCGACGAGAAAAAGGATCTTTTCTTGAGCCGCGTGTATGCAGATGAATCAATATTCAACTGATGTGGAGATTGATTCTCTTGATCCCATGTGAAATAAAAAAAGGCTGGGGCAGCGTCCAGTTTCGACTTTATGCATGTGTACGTGATGGTTGCCAGTATTATCTAATAAACTCCTCGGACCGCCTTCGCCGGAGTGTGCACAGTGCGGATCGTCGGCTGCCCTTGAAGCAAAAGCAATCTGCAACTAGCAAAGCGTAGGGAAGTAGATACAATTTACAAAGAAGATTTATTTAGTACGAATTCAACTGAAAAATATCACCTAATCATCCATCGATCCGCGAAGATTTTCTAAGCAGGCTCTCAATGAAAGCACCAATGTCGGTGTCAAAACCGGCGAATCTCGTAGGAGGGGTCCTAAGCTCGGCGTCTTAGAGCGATGGTAACATGGACACATGATTTTACCCAGGTTTGGGCTCTCTCAAGGAGATAATACCCTATGTCCTGCTTTTGATTGTATTGATATGAGGATATTACATAGTACAGGTATCTACCACGACATTGTAGTAATGAATAAGAGATTGTCTATTGACTAGCCTGGCCTCGGTTTATATATCCACCGTAGGCCTAGGGTTTAGAGGAGTCCTTGTCTTGTGCACCAAGTCTCGTGGAATTCTCCTTGTATTCGGCATGGGCTGCCCGAAGTGGCCCGTTAGTGAATCATCATAGGGGTCCTCGGCCCGACCCACTGGTCGGGAGATGACGTGGTGAGTACCCCCTAGTCCAGGACACCGTCACTATACAAATGGTTTTAACCCCATTCCGCGACGGCATTTGGAACCGTCGCCAAGTGAGTGTGGGCGATAGGGGGGTCCTTCCCACACAACCCAGAAACCGTCGAGGATATGCCCTCCTAGCACACACGCTCGGCAAAATGAGGTCGTGTGCGATCGACGAGCGATCAAATACGGTTAAACATATAGTAGTGCTAAAAAATACAATTATACATGCGAAATCGTTTCCGGTCATAAGTATATCCCACACAGTCAGTCCCCCCTAAACGTTTCCGTTCATACATACATCCCACACAGTCGCTCCAAGGAAAACGTTTCTGTTCGCAGGTACATCACACACAATTTTCCCCGTTAAATCGTTTGTGATAGCAATGCCATTGCACATGATATTAACAATTTTATCATTTGCGTTATTGAGTGAATCACACACGGTGCATAGAAGAAACTGTGTGGCAAAGGTTGTCCATCACACACGGTTTTTATGTGGTAAACGTTTGTGCAAGGTGGCCTAACGCAAACAGTTTTGAAGAGAATGTCGTGTGTGATTGTTCATTGATCCAAGATGGTTATTCCTAGAAACTGTGTGCGTTGCCTGAGGTCATCACCCACGGTGTTTTCTGAATAACCATTTGCAATAGAAAAATCCAATTAGCAGGCTAATTGGCCCTGCTAATTGGCCATTAGCAGGCTCATTGCCCTATTATTATGATCCATTTATTAATCTAATTGACATTCATATTAAGTACATAATATATTTCATTTCCATATTAAGGAAGCATGATTTCATAATTGAAATACATCAGAGTACAACATGATGTAGCTTCAGCACTCAGCTACCCCTTTACACAACCGCACCAGCGCCAAGTTTCACATGCAAAATCTAGAACCTTGCAAAATTGGCATCATAGACGGTACATAGAAAGATGCATCTCATTTGGAAAACTGTTGAAGAGGAAGGCAAATATTGAGCCTTCATTCATATTGAGGGTCTTTGCAATTTTAGGCTAGTGCTTGTGGATGATTGACCGTCCATCCTTCGTCCTCTTCAGGAACACTTCATATTGAACCATGGGTGTTGTATGAAAACCTTCCTTGCCTCCTGACCATACAGGTGGTTTGAGAGGTAATCATCAGTGATCTGCTTTGAAAAGGCTTGAAAACAAGGATGCGTATAAACATCTTCTTTATATTGGAAATGGGGCAAAGGAATAAAAAAGGCAAGGTATAATAGTTTGTACCATCCTGTAGTGAACTGATGTCTTCTTCATTGTGCAGACAAAGACATTGTTGTTGTTTTTCGCTAATTTCTTTATCCTAACAATCTATCAGAGTTTCTTGACTTGATTGATATTCATGGACAACTCATTTCCCCATATGCAAAAAGGGTCGAATAGTGGGTCAAAACCTCTAACAGGAGGACCTACATGTGCCAGACCAAATTGTTAAAAACCTAAATATTAGAATGGTTCCTGCAATTGCACAGTAATGTGCTATTAGACAAAGGACCATGCATGTGCAAACCTCGATTGTAAACCTTAGTGTTTCCCATTGTTTCCCTGCAACACATATAAGGTAGTTAGTGACCATGTTAAGTGAGGGTTTACATGCTATTAGTAAAATATGTTGATGAAAAATAAGCACATTGCAGATTCATCAAATTAATTCAAGCCACATGGAAAACCCATTTATCCAAACCAAGAATGATTAAGAACTAGGAAATATCGCAATTGTATATGTTTCTCATGTATTAAGTGCACCAAATTTGATTTATTCCTCACATGCACAACAATACAAAATTCTA
Source organism: Triticum aestivum (assembly GCF_018294505.1). Taxonomy (NCBI): domain Eukaryota; kingdom Viridiplantae; phylum Streptophyta; class Magnoliopsida; order Poales; family Poaceae; genus Triticum; species Triticum aestivum. The sequence goes on from NC_057807.1 coordinate 149,689,622, forward strand.
CCCACGACAAGTGGACATCGCATTGCAGAATTGAACCAAGCAGTTAACTAAACACCAGAACAAATGAACCAAACATTAACTGAGCATCACATTGCACAATATAACATACTCCTAATAGAAAATCAGACAGTTAACCAAACCAAGCATGCTTAACAACTTAGAAATATAACAATTGCATTTGTTTCTCATGTATTTAGTACAACCAAATTTGATTTATTTCTCACATGGTATACAATAACAGAATGCACCCACAAAAATTGAACATCGCATTGCAGAATTAAACCAAACAGTTAACTAAACACCACAACAAATGAACTAAACGTTAACTGAGCACCACATTGCACAATAACATACTAGAAGATCAGACAATTAACCAAACCAAGCATGCTTGACAACTTGGAAATACAGCAATTGTATTTGTTTCTCATGTATTTTGTAAAGATAAATTCAATTTATATCTCTCACATGGAAGACAATACAAAATTGCACCCTGAAGAATTGAACATCACATTTGCAGAATTAAACCAAATAGTTAACTGAACATGGCAACTAATTAACCAAATAGTTAATAAGTGAGCACCACATTGCATGACATATAGAACATATACACTAGAGCAACAGATTGCATTGTAAAAGTAGATAGCACAATTCACTAAAATTTATTAAGGAAAGGCAGGAGCAGCACATGCAATGGGTAAACCGAGCATTCTTAACCGACGTAGCTAGTAAACCGAATATGGGTCCTTATAGTGAGCTTATAAGACAAGCTACTGCTCATCGTTGGAGATATCAATGATGATTGGCTCCTTGGGCATGGAAGAGGGTGAGGCCTCCACATCGTGGGTGCCCTCATCATAGTGGTGAGTTGCCTAAGCCGCTCCGGGCACCAACCTGCTGGCTCTCGAGTTGAGGTAAGCACGCGCACGCTGAGAAAACACCTCGTAGTCATTGTCGAAGGCACCAAGGGTGGCCTCAAGAAAATGCCACGAACTGTCGTTTAAAGCAGCCAACCACGTCGCAGCATCGGTGTTGGGGAACGTTGTAGAAAATTAAAAATTTTCCTACGGTTTCACCAAGATCCATCTATGAGTTCATCTAAGCAACGAGTGATAGGAGTGCATCTACATACCCTTGTAGATTGTGAGCGGAAGCGTTCAAGAGAATGGGCATGATGGAGTCGTACTCGCCGTGATCCAAATCACCGATGACCAAGTGCTGAACGGACATCACCTCCGCGTCCAACACACATACGGAGCGGATGACGTCTCCTCCTTCTTGATCCAGCAAGGGGGAAGGAGAGGTTGAGGAAGAAGGCTCCAGCAGCAGCACGACGGCGTGGTGGTGGTGGGGATGCAGTACTCCGGCAGGGCTTCGCCAAGCAACTGCGGGAGGAGGAAGAGGTGTAGCAGGAGGAGGGAGGCGCCAAGACTCAGGGTGCAGCTGCCCTCCCTCCCCCCTCCTTTATATAGGCCCCCAAGGGGGGCGCCGACCCTGGAGATGGGAAACTCCCAAGGGGCAGCGGCCAGGGGGGTGGAGTGCCCCCCAAGGCAAGTGGTGCGCCCCCACCCTAGGGTTTCCAACCCTAGGCGCAGGGGGGGCCCAAGGGGGGAGCACCAGCCCACTAGGGGCTGGTTCCCCTCCCACTTCAGCCCACGGGGCCCTCCGGGATAGGTGGCCCCACCCGGTGGACCCCCGGGACCCTTCCGGTGGTCCCGGTACAATACTGGGTGACCCCGAAACTTTCCCGATGGCCGAAACAACACTTCCTATATATAAATCTTCACCTCCGGACTATTCCGGAACTCCTCGTGATGTCCGGGATCTCATCTGGGACTCCGAACAACATTCGGTAATCACATACAAGTCTTCCTAATAACCCTAGCATCACCGAACCTTAAGTGTGTAGACCCTACGGGTTCGGGAATCATGCAGACATGACCGAGACAACTCTCCGGCCAATAACCAATAGCGGGATCTGGATACCCATGTTGGCTCCCACATGTTCCACGATGATTTCATCGGATGAACCACGATGTCGAGGATTCAATCAACCCCGTATACAATTCCCTTTGTCAATCGGTACGTTACTTGCCCGAGACTCGATCGTCGGTATCCCAATACCTCGTTCAGTCTCGTTACCGGCAAGTCACTTTACTCGTACCGTAATGCATGATCCTGTGACCAAACACTTGGTCACTTTGAGCTCATTATGATGATGCATTACCGAGTGGGCCCAGAGATACCTCTCCGTCATACGGAGTGACAAATCCCAGTCTCGATCTGTGTCAACCCAACAGGCACTTTCGGAGATACCTATAGTGCACCTTTATAGTCACCCAGTTATGTTGTGACGTTTGGTACACCCAAAGCACTCCTATGGTATCTGGGAGTTACACAATCTCATGGTCTAAGGAAAAGATACTTGACATTGGAAAAGCTCTAGCAAAACGAACTACACGATCTTGTGCTATGCTTAGGATTGGGTCTTGTCCATCACATCATTCTCCTAATGATGTGATCCCGTTATCAACGACATCTCATGTCCATAGTCAGGAAACCATGACTATCTGTTGATCAACGAGCTAGTCAACTAGAGGCTTACTAGGGACATATTATGGTCTATGTATTCACACGTGTATTACGATTTTCAGATAATACAGTTATAGCATGAATAAAGACAATTATCATGAACAAGTAAATATAATAATAATCTTTTATTATTGCCTCTAGGGCATATTTCCAACAGTCTCCCACTTGCACTAGAGTCAATAATCTTGTTACAATGTGATGAATCGAACACCCATAGAATTCTGGTGTTGATCATGTTTTGCTCGCGAAAGAGGTTTAGTCAACGGATCTGCGACATTCAGATCCGTATGTACTTTGCAAATATCTATGTCTCCATCTTGAACATTTTCACGGATGGAGTTGAAACGACGCTTGATGTGCCTGGTCTTATTGTGAAACCTGGGCTCCTTGGCAAGGGCAATAGCTCCAGTGTTGTCACAGAAGAGTTTGATCGGCCCCGACGCATTGGGTATGACTCCTAGGTCGGTGATGAACTCCTTCACCCAAATTGCTTCATGCGCTGCCTCCGAGGCTGCCATGTACTCCGCTTCACATGTAGATCCCGCCACGACGCTCTGCTTACAGCTGCACCAGCTTACTGCTCCACCATTCAACATATACACGTATCCGATTTGAGACTTAAAGTCATCCAGATCTGTGTCGAAGCTAGCGTCGACGTAACCCTTTACGACGAGCTCTTCGTCACCTCCATAAATGAGAAACATGTCATTTGTCCTTTTCAGGTACTTCAGGATATTCTTGACCGCTGTCTAGTGTTCCTTGCCGGGATTACTTTGGTACCTTCCTACCAAACTTACGGCAAGGTTTACATCAGGTCTGGTACACAGCATGGCATACATAATAGATCCTATGGCTGAAGCATAGGGGATGACACTCATCTCTTCTTTATCTTTTGCCGTGGTCGGGCATTGAGCCGAGCTCAATCTCACACCTTGCAATACAGGCAAGAACCCTTTCTTGGACTGGTCCATTTTGAACTTCTTCAGAATCTTATCAAGGTATGTGCTTTGTGAAAGACCTATGAGGCGTCTCGATCTATCCCTATAGATCTTGATGCCTAATATGTAAGCAGCTTCTCCAAGGTCCTTCATTGAAAAAACAGTTATTCAAGTAGGCCTTAATGCTGTCCAATAGTTCTATATCATTTCCCATCAAAAGTATGTCATATACATATAATATGAGAAATGCTACAGAGCTCCCACTCACTTTCTTGTAAACGCAGGCTTCTCCATAAGTCTGCATAAACCCAAACGCTTTGATCATCTCATCAAAGCGAATGTTCCAACTCTGAGATGCTTACACCAGCCCATAAATGGATTGCTGGAGCTTGCATACTTTGTTAGCATTCTTAGGATCGACAAAACCTTCCGGCTGCATCATATACAGTTCTTCCTTAAGATGTCCATTAAGGAATGCCATTTTGACATCCATCTGCCATATCTCATAATCATAATATACGACAATTGCTAACATGATTCGGACGGACTTCAGCTTCGCTACGGGAGAGAATGTCTCATCGTAGTCAACCCCTTGAACTTGCCGATAACTCTTAGCGACAAGTCGAGCTTTATAGATGGTCACATTACCATCTGCGCCTGTCTTTTTCTTAAAGATCCATTTGTTTTCTATCGCTCGCCGATCATCGGGCAAGTTTGTCAAAGTCCATACTTTGTTTTCATACATGGATTCTATCTCGGATCGCATGGCTTCAAGCCATTTGTTGGAATCTGGGCCCGCCATCACTTCTTCATAGTTCGAAGGTTCACTGTTGTCTAACAACATGATTTCCAAGACAGGGTTGCCGTACCACTCTGGTGCGGAACGTGTCCTTGTGGACCTACGAAGTTCAGTAGCAACTTGATCCGAAGTACCTTGATCATGATCATTATTTTCCTCTCTAGTTGGTGTAGGCATCACAGGAACATTTTCCTGAGTTGCACTATTTTCCTGTTCAAGAGGTAGTACTTCATCGAGTTCTACTTTCCTCCCACTTACTTCTTTCAAGAGAAACTCTTTTTCCAGAAAGGATCCGTTCTTGGCAACAAAGATCTTGCCCTAGGATCTTAAGTAGAAGGTATACCCAATGATTTCCTTAGGGTATCCTATGAAGACGCATTTTTCCGACTTGGGTTCGAGCTTTTCAGGTTGAAGTTTCTTGACATAAGCATCGCATCCCCAAACTTTTAGAAACGACAGCTTAGGTTTCTTCCCAAACTATAATTCATACGGTGTCATCTCAACGGATTTAGATGGTGCCCTATTTAAAGTGAATGTAGTTGTCTCTAGAGCGAATCCCCAAAATGATAGCGGTAAATCGGTAAGAGACATCATAGACCGCACCATATCTAATAGAGTGTGATTACGACGTTCGGACACACCGTTACGCTGAGGTGTTCCAGGCGGCATGAGTTGTGAAACGATTCCACATTTCCTTAAGTGCGTACCAAATTCGTGACTTAAATATTCTCCTCCACGATCTGATCGTAGGAACTTTATCTTTCGGTCATGTTGATTCTCTACCTCATTCTGAAATTCCTTGAACTTTTCAAAGGTCTCAGACTTATGTTTCAATAAGTAGACATATCCATATCTACTCAAGTCATCAGTGAGAGTGAGAACATAACGATATCCTCCGCGAGCCTCAACGCTCATTGGACCGCACACATCGGTATGTATGATTTCCAATAAGTTGGTTGCTCGCTCCATTGTTCCGGAGAATGGAGTCTTGGTCATTTTGCCCATGAGGCATGGTTCGCATGTGTCAAACAATTCATAATCTAGAGACTCTAAAAGTCCATCAGCATGGAGCTTCTTCATGCGCTTGACACCAATGTGACCAAGGCGGCAGTGCCACAAGTATGTGGGACTATCGTTATCAACTTTACATCTTTTGGTATTCACACTATGAATATGTGTAACATTACGCTCGAGATTCATTAAGAATAAACCATTGACCATCGGGGCATGACCATAAAACATATCTCTCATATAAATAGAACAACCATTATTCTCGGATTTAAATGAGTAGCCATCTCGTATCAAACGAGATCCAGATACAATGTTCATGCTCAAACTTGGCACTAAATAACAATTATTAAGGTTTAAAACTAATCCCGTAGGTAAATGCAGAGGTAGCGTGCCGACGGTGATCACATCGACCTTGGAACCATTCCCGACGCGCATCGTCACCTCGTCCTTCACCAGTCTCCGCTTATTCCGCAGCTCCTGCTGTGAGTTACAAATATGAGCAACGACACCGGTATCAAATACCCAAGAGTTACTATGAGTACTGGTAAGGTACACATCAATTACATGTATATCAAATATACCTTTAGTGTTGCCGGCCTTCTTGTCTGCTAAGTATTTGGGGCAGTTCCGCTTCCAGTGACCCTTCCCCTTGCAATAAAAGCACTCAGTCTCAGGCTTGGGTCCATTCTTTGACTTCTTCCGGGCAACTGGTTTACCGGGCGCGGCAACATCCTTGCCGTCCTTCTTGAAGTTCTTCTTACCCTTGCCCTTCATGAACTTGGTGGTTTTATTGACCATCAACACTTGATGTTCTTTCTTGATTTCTACCTTTGCCGACTTCAGCATTGAAAATACTTCAGGAATAGTTTTCACCATCCCCTGCATATTGTAGTTCATCACAAAGCTCTTGTAGCTCGGTGGGAGCGACTGAAGGATTCTGTCAATGACCGCCTCGTCTGGGAGGTTAATGTCCAGCTGGGACAGGTGGTTGTGCAACCCAGACATTTTGAGTATGTGCTCACTGACAAAACTATTTTCCTCCATCTTACAACTATAGAACTTGTCGGAGACTTCATATCTCTCGACCCGGGCATGAGCTTGGAAAACCATTTTCAGCTCCTTGAACATCTCATATGCTCCGTGTTGCTCAAAACGCTTTTGGAGCCCCGGTTCTAGGCTGTAAAGCATGCCGCACTGAACGAGGGAGTAATCATCAGCACGTGACTGCCAAGCGTTCATAACGTCTTGGTTCTCTAGGATGGGTGCTTCACCTAGCGGTCCATCTAGGACATATGCTTTCTTGGCAGCTATGAGGATGATCCTCAGGTTCCGGACCCAGTCCGTATAGTTGCTGCCATCATCTTTCAGCTTGGTTTTCTCTAGGAACGCGTTGAAGTTCATGTTGACATGAGCGTTGGCCATTTGATCTACAAGACATATTTGCAAAGGTTTTAGACTAAGTTCAAGATAATTAACTTCATCTAATCAAATTATTTCAATGAATTCCCACTCAGATTAGACATCCCTCCGGTCATCTAAGTGTTACACGATCCGAGTCGACTAGGCCGTGTCCGATCATCATGTGAGACGGACTAGTCATCATCGGTGAACATCTCCATGTTGATCGTATCTTCCATACGACTCATGTTCGACCTTTCGGTCTCTGTGTTCCGAGGCCATGTCTGTACATGCTAGGCTCGTCAAGTTAACCCTAAGTGTTTTTGCATGTGTAAAACTGTCTTACACCCGTTGTATGTGAACGTAAGAATCTATCACACCCGATCATCACGTGGTGCTTCAAAACGACGAACTTTAGGAACGGCGCACAGTTAGGGGAGAACACTTTCTTGAAATTGTTATAAGGGATCATCTTATTTACTACCGTCATTCTAAGTAAACAAGATGCATAAACATAATAAACATCACATGCAATTATATAATAGTGACATGATATGGCCAATATCATATAGCTCCTTTGATCTCCATCTTCGGGGCTCCATGATCATCTTCGTCACCGGCATGACGCCATGATCTCCATCATCGTGTCTTCATGAAGTTGTCACGCCAACGACTACTTCTACTTCTATGGCTAACGCGTTTAGCAATAAAGTAAGGTAATTTACATGGCGTTCTTTAATGACACGCATGTCATACAAAAAATAAAGACAACTCCTATGGCTCCTGCCGGTTGTCATACTCGTCGACATGCAAGTCGTGATTCCTATTACAAGAACATGATCTCATACATCACAATATATCATTCATCATTCATCACAACTTTTGGCCATATCATATCACAAGGCAATTGCTGCAAAAACAAGTTAGACGTCCTCTAATTGTTGTTGCATCTTTCACGTGGCTGCAATAGGGTTCTAGCAAGAACATTTTCTTACCTATGAAAAAGCCACAACGTGATTTGTCAACTTCTATTTACCCTTCATAAGGACCTTTTTTGTCGAATCCGCTCCAACTAAAGTGGGAGAGACAGATACCCGCTAGCCACCTTATGCAACTAGTGCATGTCAGTCGGTGGAACCTGTCTCACATAAGCGTACGTGTAAGGTCGGTCCGGGCCGCTTCATCCGACAATAACGCTGAAGCAAAATAAGACTAGTAGCGGCAAGAAAGTTGACAACATCTACGCCCACAACAAAATTGTGTTCTACTCGTGCAATAGAGAACTACACATAGACCTAGCTCATGATGCCACTATTGGGGAACGTTGCAGAAAATTAAAAATTTTCCTATGGTTTCACCAAGATCCATCTATGAGTTCATCTAAGCAACGAGTGATAGGAGTGCATCTACATACCCTTGTAGATCATGAGCGGAAGCGTTCAAGAGAACGGGGATGATGGAGTCGTACTCGCCGTGATCCAAATCACCGATGACCAAGTGCTGAACGGACAGCACCTCCGCGTCCAACACACGTATGGAGCGGATGACGTCTCCTCCTTCTTGATCCAGAAAGGGGGAAGGAGAGGTTGAGGAAGAAGGCTCCAGCAGCAGCACGACGGCGTGGTGTTGGTGGGGATGCAGTACTCCGGCAGGGCTTCGCCAAGCAACTGCGGGAGGAGGAAGAGGTGTAGCAGGGGGAGGGAGGCGCCAAGATTCAGGGTGCAGCTGCCCTCCCTCCCCCCTCCTTTATATAGGCCCCCAAGGGGGGCGCCGTCCCTGGAGATGGGAAACTCCCAAGGGGCGGCGGCCAGGGGGGTGGAGTGCCCCCCAAGGCAAGTGGTGCGCCCCCCACCCTAGGGTTTCCAACCCTAGGCGCAGGGGGGGCGCACCAGCCCACTAGGGGCTGGTTCCCCTCCCACTTCAGCCCACGGGGCCCTCCGGGATAGGTGGCCCCACCCGGTGGACCCCCGGGACCCTTCCAGTGGTCCCGGTACAATACTGGGTGACCCCGAAACTTTCCCGATGGCCGAAACAGCACTTCCTATATATAAATCTTCACCTCCGGACTATTCCGGAACTCCTCGTGACGTCCGGGATCTCATATGGGACTCCGAACAACATTCGTTAATCACATACAAGTCTTCCTAATAACCCTAGCGTCACCGAACCTTAAGTGTGTAGACCCTACGGCTTCGAGAATCATGCAAACATGACCGAGACAGCTCTCCGGCCAATACCCAACAGCGGGATCTGGATACCCATGTTGGCTCCCACATGTTCCACAATGATTTCATCGGATGAACCACGATGTTGAGGATTCAATCAACCCCGTATACAATTCCCTTTGTCAATCGGTACGTTACTTGCCCGAGACTCGATCATCGGTATCCCAATACCTCGTTCAGTCTCGTTACCGACAAGTCACTTTACTCGTACCGTAATGCATGATCTCGTGACCAAACACTTGGTCACTTTGAGCTCATTATGATGATGCATTACCGAGTGGGCTCAGAGATACCTCTCCGTCATACGGAGTGACAAATCCCAGTCTCGATCCGTGTCAACTCAACAGACACTTTTGGAGATACCTGTAGTGCACCTTTATAGTCACCCAGTTACGTTGTGACGTTTGGTACACCCAAAGCACTCCTACGGTATCCGAGAGTTACACGAGCTCATGGTCTAAGGAAAAGATACTTGACATTGGAAAAGCTCTAGCAAAACGAACTACACGATCTTGTGCTATGCTTAGGATTGGGTCTTGTCCATCACATCATTCTCCTAATGATGTGATCCCGTTATCAACGACATCTCATGTCCATAGTCAGGAAACCATGACTATCTGTTGATCAACGAGCTAGTCAACTAGAGGCTTACTAGGGACATATTATGGTCTATGTATTCACATGTGTATTACGATTTCCGGATAATACAATTATAGCATGAATAAAGACAATTATCATGAACAAGGAAATATAATAATAATCTTTTATTATTGCCTCTAGGGCATATTTCCAACAGTCGGCGCGCGAGGAGTTGATGGTGGCCTCGACGGTGAGGTGCTCCTCCAAGATCTGGGGGTCGACACGAATGGCAGCCATCGTGACCTCATCCACGCGTGCGGCCGCGATTTGCTTCTCCACTGCCAAATGCTCCTTGAGCTCCTGGCTATACTGCATGCACCATGGCTTAGGGAGGCGCTTATTTGGTGGAGGGGTCGGTGATTTGGGTGGAAGCTATCACGTCGGCGGTCGGGGCATGTCGGATGTGGAAGGAGGAGGATGGGGTCGGGTGTGGATTAACTGCCTGGATAGACGAGGCCGAGCAGCATGAAGGAGGGTCGCCGGCAAGGAGGCGGCGCTACAAGCAAGGAGTTAAGGTTTCAACTTGGAAAGGAAGGCATAAACAGGGAAAATGTGGCTTTTGGTAAGGGGGAGGGGGCGGGGAGGTAGATATTTCCGTGGAAGCCAAAAAATTTTAATCAGTTCAGCGAAAAAACTAGCACGCAAAGTGTCATCAGACACGGTCCCTTATTCAGCATGGTGTATGATATGTGAACATCACAAACGATTCATATAGCTTAACCCGTGTGTGATGAGTTTGAACGTGAATTTTTTTGGTTTGAACTTCCCTGTTATAGTGGTCATCCACGTCATTTCGTAATTTGGGTACACAAAGGAGACTACAGCACACCCTCACTTCTTAATTGAGCAATTTCAGCAATTAAACAGAGATAGTTGACCTAAACATTACTCTAACAAATTAAAGACTGGCGCTCTTAATTAAACAAAACAAAAAGTACTACTACGACTGGTGCTCGTCAATCTCCGCCTCCTCCTCCATGTCCAGCTTGCGCCCGACGATCTCCTGGGGAAGGGGCTCCATGGCATCCATCGCACCATACTCGACAAGCATCTCGCCATCCGCATCCGCCATATCTTTGGAATAGGCCGCCACGAGTTGGGCATGGGCGGCCGCGATCTGGGATTGGGCGGGGTCCGTCGTGGCAAGGTATGCCGCGCAGGAATGGACGGCTGCTCGAACGCTCTCTGCGATTGCCAAATCTTCGGCCGTGGGTTGCCGACCATTGTCGGAGAAGCTTCGTTCGATTTGTGCGGTGACTGCCATGAGCTGGGCGTGGGTGGCCTCGACATAGTCCTGTGCGGCCTCCATCAGAGCTAAGGCCACCGCTGCGGAACGAACAACTGTTTTGCCACTCTCGCAAGTTGCTATCCGCGAGGCAGATGTTGCTACCGCCACCTAGGAAGCAACAGCGGCCGTTTGGGCTGCCTTGGCTGCTCGGTCGCAGATTGCGGCCGAGCTCACGAAGCTTGTTAGCATGCGCCAGGCGGTTGCGGCCGTGCTCTCGCCATAGTGGGCCGCCGAAGTTGCCCTCACGAGGCGGGTCCACGTCTGTCAGTGTACAGAAGTAAGGGCACTACTTTGTACCCCTTTACCTGTGCACGGGTAGTCAGAGCCACGCCTACGACCACACTTAAGCGGGGCAAGGGCAGGGAATCAAAGCCACAAGATGGTCAAAGCAACACCGAGAAAGAGACACGAAAAGCAAGAGAGCGAGGTGGGTTCCCCTAGCAAGACCTTTGCCGGGGCAGCCTCCACGGCCCCGGCAAGGACCTTGCCGGGGCAGTTTGCCCAAGCCCAACAGAACGCGCCACCCTCGAGCCCAAGGTTTCCGACAACCACATTGGAACCAAGGCTCAGGAGGCACCTCCATGATGGCATGCAGATCTTTGTGAAGACAAGAAGCACACAGAGTTGGATGAGGATCAGAAGATGACGAGCCTCGACAAAACCCTTGTCGAGGGCATCCACGAGACCTCCGGCAAGATCCTTGCCGGGGATGACCACGGTGCCGCAACAAGGCCCTTGCCGGCGCCCCGGCAAGGCCCTTGCCAAGGACATCCGCGGAGCCACAACCAGGCCTACACCCGCAAAGGTTCCACCGCCACTCCCATGAAGTTGCCAGCCCACCAGCTTGGCACGCACCTGCGTGTCAACATGAGGCTTCCAGGCCAACTCAGCGTGTGCCTACGTGGTGCCATGCAAATCTTCGTGAAGGCCCTACCACCGCGCCACCTCAGTAGCCTGCCAGCCTACATGGCGCTGACCGCCTCACTGGCCCAGGCGCGTGTCGAAATAGGGCGAGGCGGCGGTAAAGTGAGGGGGACACCTAAGAGGCGCATTAAATGCCTCTTGTCCCGTAATGGCTAAGCGATAAGCTTAGCCACTGTACACCGATGCCACCTCCTGTGTGCCACCATGGCGATCCCCTTGACTATAAAAGGAGTCCCGAGGCATCCCGAAGAAGGATTCGGACCCTGGGACAAGTTACACTCATCATAGCTAGCTCAAGAACTCTAGGAACACTGATGTACACACCAAAGCAGGACTAGGGTATTACGCATCCTCGCGGCTTGAACCTGGGTAAACGACCCGTGTGCTTGTGCCGATTGCTGCTCCTGCTCTTATCACGACCCCGCGCCTCGCAACCATAGTAGGGTTTCCCGTGATCCCACCGGCAAGGCCTCTCGCACACACTCCGGCAAGCGCACCTCTCCAGAGTGTTGTGCCCCCATCGACGACGTGCCAGAGAGCTCCACTGGCAAGAGCAAGAAATCCAGAGCTGCACCACCAGAGATCAGGAAGGTGTCTGTCAAAGAGGACGACATGGGAGGAATTTTCACCATAAGCTCCACCCTTGACAACAAATAGGAATGTGAGCTCGTCACTTTCCTATGGGCAAATGTTGATGTTTTTGCGTGGCAAGCATCTGACATTCCCGGCGTTCCCAGGGAAGTGATTGAGCACCATCTTGTTGTCTGTACTCATGCGCAGCCCGTCAAGCAGAAGGTCAGGAAGCAAGCTCTAGAGAGGCAGGAGTTCATCACAGAAGAGATCAGGAAGCTAGAGGCGGCAGGCTTGGTAAGAGGGGTACTCCACCCGACGTGGTTGGCCAATCCAGTGGTGGTGCGCAAGGCAAACGGGAAGTGGAGGCTGTGTATTGATTATGCATATATCAATAAGGCTTGTCCGAAAGATCCTTTCCCGTTGCCGCGCATCGACCAGATTGTTGAATCCACGCCGAGTGCGACCTGTTATCATTCATTGACGCCTACTCAGGCTACCACCAAATTTTCATGACAAGAGAAGATGAGGAGAAGACAACATTCATCACCCCATGTGGTACGTATTGCTTTTTACGGATGCCTTTCGGGTTGAAGAATGCTGGCTCGACCTTTGCAAGAGCAGTCCAAATTGGTCTTGAGCCTCAGCTACATAGAAATATGGAAGCTTATATGGATGACATAGTGGTCAAAACCAAGGACAAGGCAACACTTGTGCAAGATCTGGAGGAAACGTTTGCAAACCTGCGCAAGATCAACCTCAAGCTGAACCCTGAGAAGTGTGTCTTCGGTGTCCCGTCCGGCAAGCTTCTCGGGTTCTTTGTGTCGCAGCATGGGATTGAGGCGAACCCGAACAAGATCAAGGCCATCGAGCAGATTGAGGCACCTAAGCGGATCAAGGATGTGCGCCGGCTCACCGGCTGCGTCGCCGCCATGAACAGATTTATCTCCAAGTCCACTGAGCGTGCCCTTCCCTTTTTCAAGATCTTGAAGAAGGTGGGCCCAATGGAGTGGACCCCGGAGGCCGAGGCAGCGCTGCAGGATTTGAAGAAATACCTCTCCTCCACCCCAGTGTTGGTTGCGCCCAAACCACAAGAACCGTTGTTGCTGTATCTAGTGGCAACGATTCAAGTGGTTAGCGCCGCACAGGCGGCGCAGAGGGAGGACGACGAAGTGGCAGTTTTAACGGCAGACTTGACAGATGGCGAGCCAGAACTCTCCCCGGCAGGGCCTAGTCCCGGCAAGGCTGGGCCCTCGGCAAGATCTGACACCAGTGCGACATGACCCATGCAACCCGGTGAAGTGGTGAAAAAGAAGAAGATGGTGCAACACTCGGTTTACTTCGTCAGCTCCCTCTTGCAGGGGGCTAGGTCAAGGTACTTCGGTGTGCAGAAATTGCTCTTCGGCCTCCTTATGGCCTCGAGGAAGCTGCGTCATTACTTCCAAGCACACGAGATCACCGTTGTCACCCGCCTCCCGCTGCAACGGATACTGCATAACCCAGATGCAACGGGGAGGATTATGGAATGGGCCCTGGAGCTGTCTAGTTTTGTTTTGAAGTTCGAAAGCACCTTGACGATTCAGAGCGGAGTCTAGGCGGAGTTCATTGCCGAATGGACCTCGACGCCTGACTAAGAGATCTAGGAGACCACTCTCCCCGACAAGGATACGAGTCGTAACTGGATTATGTACTTTGACGGGGCTTTTTCGCTACAAGGCGCCGGTGTTGGTGTGCTGCTCATCGGACCCATCAGAGAGCACCTCAAGTACATGATCAAGATGCACTTTCCCTGGGAGATGTCGACGAACAACACTGCTGAGTACGAGGGATTGCTTGCCGGTCTCAGGATCGCGGCAGACCTCGGGGTCAAAAAGCTCATCGTCAGAGGCGATTCACAGCTTGTCGTCCGGTAGATCAACAAGGATTATTAAAGCCCGTTGATGGAAGCTTACGTAGATGGAATGAGGAAACTGGAGGAGTGTTTTGATGGTATATAGGTAGAGCATGTCCCCCGAATGGAGAACAACATTGCCGACTACCTGTCGAAGCGCGCCGCCCTCAAGCTACCTGTGGAACCAGGTACTTTTGTGCTTCGGTTAACTCAACCATCCGTTGAACCATCAACAGAGCATAACAAGCATAGGAAGTCAGGCCCCGGCAAGTACTTACCCACCAAGCTCCCTGGAGCCACCGGCGAAGATGTTGCCGTGGACGCCAAGCCTGCCATGGGATAACTGACTCCGGCGGGGCGCCAAGCCCTTGCCGTGGAGGAGACCTTTCCCGCGGCAGAGGAAATGCCTTTGGTCCTTGCCATCGAGCCACAGGCTCCAGCATGGGCACAACATACCGTCCGATTTCTCCAAACAGGGGAGCTTCCTGAGGAGCAGGAAGAAGCAGAGAAAGTAGCCCGCCGGTCTGCCCTGTACCAGTTCGTTGACAATGTTCTGTACAGAAAAAGACCAAATATAGTGAAATTGAAGTGCATCCCCCGCGAGGAAGGACTGGAGCTGTTGGCAGAGATACATGGAGGCATATGTGGCTCCCACATAGGGTCGAGGGCCCTTGCCGGCAAGGTTTCTTCTGGCCCACTGCCCTCCAGGATGTGACGACACTAGTAACCAAGTGTGAAGCGTGCCAGTTCCATTCAAAGAAGCTTCATCAGCCAGCTCAAGCCTTGCAGACAATCCCTCTCTCCTGGCCATTCTTGGTCTGGGGGCTCGACATACTGGGCCCTTTACCCTGCGCCGTCGGGGACTTTGAGTACTTCTACGTTGCAATCTACAAGTTCACAAAGTGGCCAGAGGTGGAAGCAGCGAGGAAGGTGACCGCACAATCAGTCGTCAAATTCTTTAAGGGGCTAGTTTGCCGCTTTGATGTGCTGAACAGAGTCATCACTAACAACATCATAAAGTTCACAAGCCACACCTTCATGCAATACATTGGAGACCTCGGCAGCAAGGTCTGGTTTGCTTCCGTGGCACACCCACAAAGCAACGGCCAAGCGGAGAGAGCAAATGCTAAATTGTTGCGTGGCCTGAGGATGAAGAATTTTGACAGGCTGCACAAGAGCGGAAGGCGCTGAATTTTTGAGTTGCTGGCAGTTCTTTGGTCGATCAGAACAACGCCAAATTAAGCCACCGGCAGACAACCTTTGCCCTGGTATACGGGGCAGAATCAGTTCTCCCCATGGAACTCATATATGGGTCACCTCGAGTGCTCGCTTATGATGAGCTTGAGCAAGAGCGATTGCGGCAAGATGACGCGACGCTCCTCGAGGAAGATCGTCTTTGGGAGGCTGTGAGAGCAGCATGCTACCAGCAAGCCTTGCGCCGCTACCATAGCCGCAAGGTTCATGGCCGAAGCTTTGAGGAAGGCGACCTTGTTCTTTGGCGCGTTCAGTCGGCCAAGAATTCCAACAAGTTGACGCCGAAGTGGGAAGGCCCTTCTCGGGTAATACGAGTAACCAGGCCCGGCGCAGTCTGCCTGGAGACTGAAGATGCCATTCCAGTGAGCAACTCCTGGAACATCGAGCATCTTCCTAAGTTTTACCCATAAGGCACGGCCGCCGCCCCCCCGGCAAGCCATCTTTTGTACAAGCCTTGCCGGCAAGGCATGTAACCCTTTGTACAAAGCCAGGCGCAGACCCTGAGCATAAATAAACGAAGCGCTGGCGCCCTAAGTCATAGCATGCATGCTAGGTTGAGTCTCTCCCTCGGTTAGGGTTGATAGTGCTTAGCAGCGACTAACCCCTAGCATAGAGGTCGAGTTTGCGTCTCTCTATTCCTTTCCGTCCTCTTTGGTCCGCAGGGTACATGAATATTTCTGCCGAGCTGTATGGGAGAAAGAGAACAAGCCGGCTCTCCGGCCCCAGCAAGCCAAGCTTGCCGAGGGCTGAAGACACGAAGGTCCACCAATGGCAAGCTAGGGTTGCCGGGGGCTGCGGATTCAGATAAGTTTTCTTACCCCCTGTTATGCATTTCCGTATAAAATTGGGACGTATGAGGCCTCGTTTTATTCCAAGGCTGCCGTGCTCCCTTCATTTCCTCCACCTGAGAACCTCTTCCTGGTTTGGAATTTGGTTGTAGCCGCGGCGGCAAGGAAGCAAGCGTAGGGCCCACCCCTACTTCGTCCCTACCTCCGCCAAAGGGTGAGTGTGGTCGAATGGAGTAGGGGAGCGGCAAGGCCTGCTGCCGGGCAACGATGTTCATGTTAAAAATGACAAGGATTCGTTCCTTGGTATGGGCTTTGCTCATGCACACAAGACCTGGGAAGCACCCTTTTTCATTAATACGTTCCATACAGGTACAGTTCATACGGAATGTAAACATGAGCAAGGGGATTACAAGTTTTAAATCTAACTAAGGCTCGTAGGCTTACAAGCTAAAAAAATATAAGGTGCCCGTAATCCCTTTCTTGTCCCTCTCCTCAGGAAACGGAACAAGAAGGCAAGAGGGCAAGAGGAGCGCCTAGGCATGGTACGAGCAGCATAAGGCGCCAAGAGAACATGCCGGCGGCCGCCTAGGGGAGGGCTGGTGATAATGGTGCCAGGAGGAGAGCTGGAAGATGAGGCAGCGGTCCGTCAATACGCTACGAAGGTGTCGGCACCATCGTACTCCGACTTGACGGCCCGCCACCCGCCTTCTTCGCCTTCTCCGGCCTTCCCACGCTAGCCGCCCAAGGAGGCAACCCCGAGAAGTTCAAGGAGCCGGCTCCACCGGGACAAGGGGCCCGATGCAGATGCTGCTTCTGCCGGCACCGCCCGAGGACGGCGGGTCCGACGCCTAGTCGGACCCGTCATCCTCCTGCCTGCTACCCTCGTCACCACTGTCGTTGTGCTCCTCGTCGCTCTCGCTCGAGGAAGAATCTTCATCATTGGAGGAGCTCTCCACGCAACACTTCAGGCGAGTCCCGAAGTTGCTAAAGACCTTGACGGAGAGGAGGTCATTCTCCATTAGTTTGAAGTAGAGGATGAGCCCCGCCGTCAAGTTGTGGATGCGAGCAAAGGTTTTCCATCCGCGGCTAAGGTAAATGACATGAGGGGCTGGGAAATCAATGTCGGCCCATGTGCTGATGTTCCTGCAGCCCCTCATGTGCAGCCTTAGCGCCTGCGACGGGTCGAGCTCCATCTCCCGAGCAAATGGAGTAGGAAGACGAAGACGATGACGCGCCGGCTGGTGCAGCCTGATGAAGAACTCATGGGGCTGGTCCCCGACGTGGCCCTCCATTGGAGGAGGGACCGCCGGCAGAGGCGAGGCCGATGCGCTGCCCCGTCCTCCTCTTCCCCGAGCACCATGGCGACCTTGGCCTCGCCCCCTCCCTCTTCCCCTCACAGCCGGCTCCGCGGCCACAGGCTCTTAGGGAGGAGGGGCGCGTTGTCGAGCGGAAACCCTCGCCGCCACCATCGAAGCATCAGCACGCCCTCTCGCCATGGCAGAGGGGAGGAAGAAGCAAAGATGGGAGGAGGCTGATGGCGAAAGACTAAAGGGTGCCATCCCTCCCGCTCCCCTCCTTATAAAGGGGAGGGGTCAGGGCTCGGCCGCCTCTCTCAGCC
Organism: Triticum aestivum; assembly: GCF_018294505.1. Classification (NCBI taxonomy): domain Eukaryota; kingdom Viridiplantae; phylum Streptophyta; class Magnoliopsida; order Poales; family Poaceae; genus Triticum; species Triticum aestivum. The sequence goes on from NC_057807.1 coordinate 149,707,554, forward strand.
AACCCAGCTCATTAAGATGACAGCGGGCAAGGCCATCGACCGCCCTCCCCGCCCAATTGAAGGCACGTGGGTATCGACCCACGCGCGCACGTCTTCCCATATTCCGCGCGCCTGTCACCTGCCCTGCGCCGTGCATGCGGTGTACGTGGCGCAAGGGGCATGCATAGTGTAACGCGTGGAACGACGATTCCCAGGCGGGGAGAGTAAATGAGCAGCGGCCCTGCGGTCTCGAAGAGACACGCAAGCCGCCTCTTTACCGTTCACCGCAAGATGACGCAAGCATGCTTCGATCACCCCCACGCCCGATCCCCACGTCACGCGTTCAACATGGATCAAGGGGAAGCATAGCGGGCGGAAAAATCACCTCAATAAAATCAACCCCGCCAGCCCGCGCACTGTTTTGGGCCTGGCCCAACAACGTGTTTCACTTATGTGTGGCCCAGACCTGGGGCCTCCTGTCGGTGTACAGAAGTAAGGGCACTGCTTTGTACCCCTTTATCTGTGCATGGGCAGTTAGAGCCACGCCTGCGGCCACACTTAAGCAGGGCAGGGGCAGGGAATCAAAGCCACAAGACGATCAAAGTAACGCCGAGACAAAGACACGAAGAGCAAGAGAGCGAGGTGGGTTCCCCTGGCAAGACCTTTGCCGGGGCAGCCTCCACGGCCCCGGCAAGGACCTTGCCTGGGCAGTTTGCCCAACCCCAACGGAACGCGCCACCCTGAAGCCCAAGGTTTCCGAAACCCACATTGGAACCAAGGCTCGGGAGGCAACTTGATGATGGCATGCAGATCTTTGTGAAGCAAGAAGCACACAGAGTTGGATGAGGATCAGAAGACGACTAGCCCCGGCAAAACCCTTGTCGAGGGCATCCACGAGACCTCTGGCAAGATCCTTGCCGGGGACGACCACGGTGCCACAACAAGGCCATTGTCGGGGCTCCGGCAAGGCCCTTGCCAAGGACATCCGCGGAGCCACAGCCAGGCCCACACCCACCAAGGTTCCATCGCCACTCCCATGCAGCTGCCAGCCCACCAGCTAGGCAGGCACCTGCGTGTCAACGTGATGCTTCCAGGCCAAATCAGCGCGTGCCTACGTGGTGGCATGCAAATATTCGTGAAGTCCCTACCATCGCGCCACCTCAGCAGCCTGCCAGCCTACATGGAGCTGACCGCCTCGCTGGCCCGGGCGTGTGTCGAAACAGGGCGAGGCGGCGATAAAGTGAGGGGGACACCTAAGAGGCGCATTAAATGTGTCTTGTCCCGCAATGGCTAAGCGATAAGCTTAGGCACCGTACACCGATGCCACCTCATGTGTGCCACTGTGGCGATCCCCTTGACTATAAAAGGAGGCCCGAGGCATCCAGGAGAAGGATTCGAACCCTGGGACAAGTTACACTCATCATAGCTAGATCAAGAACTCCAAGAACACCGATATACACACCAAAGCAGGACTAGGGTATTACGCATCCTCGCGGCCCGAACCTAGGTAAACGACCCATGTGCTTGTGCTGATTGCTGATCCCGCTCTTCTCACGACCCTGTGCCCCGCAACTGTAGTAGGGATTCCCATGATGCCATAGGTGTCGTTTCCACCGACAACGTCCCCATGTTTCATCGACAACGATTGAACACTCAATGATATTGGGGGAGAAAGCTAGTGTGCTTGACACGTCGGTTGTGCACTATAGCCGACGCACCTTCTCGCGTAAGCCCAATGCATACTATACTCCGACGGTGCTCCAAGTTATTTTGTGTTGCATCTCACACGGTTGGTTATAATAAACTGTGTGTGATCTACTTGATTTTTTGTCTTGATTTGAATTACATAATGGGGTCAGAGCTGCAAAGGGTGGTGTTTGAATTGGTAGAACTTTTATCTTCAGTGAACATAGAACTACTCATCAAAAAAATTGGAATTATTCAGGGTTCGTTTGGACATTTTTATACATTAACTTGGTTTTCTAGGCATTTCAGGTGCACAATTCAAAATTAAATTACATGCACGTGCTTCGGTGCACCAAAATGGGTTGTAAAATTATATATGTGAAAGTGCAACTATCCCTGGGTGGTTTTGGTAATTCCTAACAACATATAGCTCATTGAGCTAATGCCATTTCAAGATAAATATTTCAGGAAACCTCAATGATTGGCATGGCATGGATGAGAAAAGTGGATCCCTCAAAATGCTAAGAACAAAAGGATTGGCTCAAGCTCAAAGCTCAAGACTCTATATTTTCTATTTTAGTGATCCAAGATCACATTGAGTCTATAGGAAAAGCCAATACTATCAAGAAGGGATGAGGTGTTGCTTAATGGCTTTCTTGCTCAAAATGCTTAGTGATATGCTCAAAAGCCCTCAACTACTTTCTCACATCCACATATGACCCAAACAAAAATTCAAACTCAGCCCCACCGGTTCTTTCTATCCGGTGCCACCGAGTGCAGATGTCATAGCCATTGCCACAAACCCTAGGCAAATCGGTCTCACCGATAGGGATCTCGGTCTCACAGAGATGGGATTGTAATCTCTCTGTTTCCCTTTGTAACGTTTCGGTCCAACCGAGATGAGCGATCGGTCGCACCGAGATTGCAATGCAAACTCTCTGTTTCCCTTTCGTAATATTTCGGTCTAACCAAGATGAGCGAATCGGTCCCACCGAGTTTGCCTGACCAACTCTCTATGTGTCCATTACCACAATTGGTCTCACTGAGTTTGTGTAATCGGTCTCACTGAGATTATGTTATGCCCTAACCATAACCATATCGGTCCCACCGAGTTGCATGTCAGTCCCACCGAAAACCCTAACGGTCACATTATTTGCTAAATTGGTCTGACCGAGTTTGACGATTCGGTCCCACCGAGACTGGCAAGTTGTGTGTAACGGTTAGATTTCGTGTGGAGGCTATATATATATATATCCCTCCACCCACTCTTCATTCGTGGAGAGAGCCATCCGAACATGCCTATACTTCCAACCTACATTTTCTGAGAGAGAACCACCTACACTTGTGTTGAGGCCAAGATATTCCATTCCTACCATATGAATCTTGATCTCTAGCCTTCCCCAAGTTGCTTTCCACTCAAACCTTCTTTCCACCAAATCCAAATCCTGTGAGAGAGAGTTGAGTGTTGCGGAGACTATCATTTGAAGCAAAAGAGCAAGGAGTTCATCATCAACACACCATTTGTTACTTCTTGGAGAGTGGTGTCTCCTAGATTGGCTAGATGTCACTTGGGAGCCTCTGACAAGATTGTGGAGTTGAACCAAGGAGTTTGTAAGGGCAAGGAGATCACCTACTTCGTGAAGATATACCCTAGTGAGGCAAGTACTTCGTGGGCAATGGCCACAGTGGGATAGAAATGGTTGCTTCTTCATGGACCCTTCGTGGGTGGAGCCCTCCGTGGACTCGTGCAGCCGTTACCCTTCGTGGGTTGAAGTCTCCATCAACGTGGATGTACGATAGCACCACCTACCGAAACCATGACAAAAACATCCACGTCTCCTATTGCGTTTGCACTCTCCAAACCCTTCCCTTTACATTCTTGCAAGTTGCATGCTTTACTTTCCGCTGCTCATATACTCTTTACATGCTTGCTTGAATTGTGTTAAGATTGCTTGAATTGTGCTAAGTTGCTAAAATCTGCCAAGAACTAAAATTGGAAAAAGGCTAGATTTTTATTTGGTCAAGTAGTCTAATCCCCCCTCTAGACATACTTCCGATCCTACAAGTGGTATCAGAGCTTTGTTCTCCATTTGCTTTGATGTCCATAGCCTTTGGTGGTCATAGCCTTGGTTTCATAACCTAGGAGAGTATGGCGTCTAGCGAGGGAAATTACCACCATAGAGGTCCTTACTTTGATGGTACTAATTTTGCTAGTTGGAAGCATAAGATGAAAATGCATATTCTTGGACAGAACCCCGCCGTTTGGGCTATTGTGTGTATTGTCTTGCAAGGTGAATTCTTTGATGGGAGAGAACCGAACCGTGAAGCTACCGCGGAAGAGTTGAAGATGTTGCAATACAATGCTCAAGCTTGTGATGTCCTCTTCAACGGATTATGCCCCAAAGAATTCAACAAAATCGGCCATCTTGAGAATGCAAAGGAAATTTGGGATACTTTGATTGATATGCATGAAGGTACCGACTCCGTTAAGGAATCCAAATTGGATGTGCTGCAAAGTCAACTTGACAAGTTCAAAATGAAGGATGGTGAAGGTGTCGCTGAAATGTACTCTAGGCTAGCTCTGATCACAAATGAGATTGCCAGCTTAGGAAGTGAAGAGATGACCGACAAATTCATCATCAAGAAGATCCTAAGAGCTTTGGACGGAAAATATGATACCGTGTGCACATTGATCCAAATGATGCCCAATTACAAAGATCTCAAGCCAACGGAAGTCATTGGAAGAATTGTTGCTCATGAGATGTCACTCAAGGATAAGGAGGAGCTCCATAACAAGTCAAGTGGTGCTTACAAAGCCTCATGTGAAGCTCCCACATCATCAAGTGAGAAACAAATCTTCAATGAAGAATTGACCCTAATGGTGAAGAACTTCAACAAGTTCTACAAGAGTAGAAGCAAGGAAAGTAGTTCCAAGTTAAGGTCCTACAATGACAATAGATCTTCTAGTCGAGAGCCTAATTGCTACAATTGTGGAAGACCCGGACACTATTCCAATGAGTGTACGACACCCTACAAAAGAAGAGAAGACTCTCCAAAAAGAAGAAGTAGAAGAGAAGAATAACCATCAACAGAAAGAAGGAGTAGATATGATCGTTATGAACGAAGAACATCCCGGAGAAGCAAGGATTCGGAAAGGAAGGACAAGTCATCAAGGAGCTACACAAAACGGAGACATCAAGCTCATGTTGGTGAATGGGTATCCGGCTCCGACCCCGACAATCACTCCGAGAGAAGCTATCACTCCGACTCCGAATATACTCAAGATTAAGGTGTTACCGGTCTAGCACTTGTGTCTACCAACTCCTACGACATATTTGATTCACCAAATGAAGGACTTGGAAGATTCTTCATGGCTAAAGGCCCAAAGGTATCACACCCCGAGTATGTTGATTTCAATAGTGATGAAGATGACTTGTTAGGTGATGATGATTTACTTGTTGACAACTCTAGTGATGAATACTATGATGAAACATCAATTAATCATGATAATCAAGATAAAATGAATGACAATGATAAGGAGAAGATTGAGCTCCTAACAAAGAACTAAACACTCTTAAGTTAGCTCATGAAACTATCTTAGGAGATCATCGAGAACTTTTAAGGACCCATGAGAAGTTACGCTTTGAAAAGCTCAACCTGAGCAAGAGCATGAGTTCTTAAAGGCAATCAATGATGATCTTCACAAGAAAAGTTCTTACATTGCCAAGCGTTTACTCTTATCTACTTACATGCCTCAAGTCAAGTCTAGTAACAAGAACAAGAAAGATTCTTCCTCTAGTAGTAACAATAATCATGCTAAATCCAATGTTGTAGCTTCTAGTAGTTCTCTTGATTCCACTAATGATTCTCTTAGCCAAGTTACACTTGAGCAAGAAAATAGCTTATTGGAGGGAATTATAGAGAAAGGTGTTTACAAGAGCCTTGCCGGGAGTAAGCAATTCGAGGAAATTGTACGCGAGCAAGGAAGGCACCGGAAGAACCAAGGTGTTGGTTTTGAACGAAAGTTCAATGCCAATGAAGTTGAGTGGGAAGAAGATCAATACCCCAAGACAAAGTTTGTTCATCAACAAGAGAAGTATGATCCTACTTCTTTCAAAGGGACACAAGCTCAAGATGATCTTCCACCACAAGACCACAAGGAAAAAGGCAAGGACAAGCTTCAAGAGGAGATTGATGCATTGAAGAAGCTCCTAAGGCCTTGGTCAAGTGGGTTTCCAAGACTACATCAAGTTCTACTTCATCAAGTACAACTACAACTCCAAGGATTCCCATCAAGATGATGTGGATCCCGAAGAAGAAGAACTAGAGAGTTCTTGAGGGTGACTCCGCCAACATATTTCACTCTTATCATTTTGGCGAGGACAAGTGCAATCAACTTCCACATCTTGCACTAGTTCAAGGAGTCACAAACCCTCTTGTTGGTATGACAAGGGACAAGGTAACCTAATGCTTTCATGGACATCATCTAGTGTGTGCATCACTCTATGTCTATGGATATCCTTGTTTGTTCCTTGTGGGACTAACCCGTGTAGATATTGAAAGTGCAACTCACTCCAAAGGATTGCTCCAAATGATCTACATCAACATTGAGCTTCCACATCTTCAACACCTACATGAAGTCATCATCGACAAAACCCAAGGTTAGTTCATCCCTCTTAGGGGGGATCTCACATCTAGTGGGAGCTTTACTCTAAGAATTGAGCTAAAGCAACTCTAATGGTGTGAACACAACAATGCTTTATGTAAAAGTGGTAACCCCGCTTGTGCTTAAACGATGAGTATGACCTATGATCAAATGTTCTCATTTGACTCCTAAGTCAATATACTCATATATAGATGACCTAGTCATCGCCAATTGCTTGATAGATGCTAGAATTGTGTGTGCATGCTTTGTCACATATTTCATTTGCCATTTTATTGTGTGAGCATGTTGGTTGCATATTTTACTCATTCGAGGACATCCACTTGTAGTTTTGATTGTCTGGTTTCTCTTTATTTTGCCAAGTGGATGGACAAGAATGACTAAGAATCTTCTCTAGCTATCTATGTTTTTCTTGTCTCAAACTCTATTCATGCTACATCACAAAGTTTGATCAAGTTAGATTCGAACCACTCTGTGTGAGGAGCACTCGGAGTCCCCGATTCGTCATAGACTTAAACTTCCAGAACCACTTTCTATGTTTCGGTCTGACCGATTCAACCTTTTCAGTCATACCGAGATCACTAAGTTGATCTAGGTTTTCAATCTTGGTGCAACTGATTTGAACTTTTTAGTCACACCGAGTTGCAGTAACTGCTTGCAGTTATGCATCTCGGTGCCACCGAGTTGTTCAACTCGGTCACGCCGACAGGGTCAGGCTATATATACCCCCGGGCCAAAATTTGGAAAAATTCCCGACACCCTTCGCCCGTGCACAGCCTGCTTTGCCTCTTCGGGTATCCGGATCGCCCTCCTCGTCGCCAGCGACCTCCTGCTGCTGGTCTCTACCGCCATCAACGGGATTCAATTCCACCGTTGCTGTCGTAGCAAATCCATCACCGCATTAGGGTATGGATTTGAACTTTGTGCTATTCTACACTTCGATTCCTAGCACATTGCATTGCCATGAATCTTGCCACGTTTGAAATCTTCCTATCCAGCGAAACTACTCCGTAGATTATACTTGGATTGAAAATTTAGGGTTAGGTTTGTGCCGAATTCATCTCAGACCCACCGAGTTGTAGAAATCTTTCTCACCGATTTGGCTTAGGCCATTGCACATGTGATTCTCGGTCCGACTGAGAATTGCAAATCGGTGTGACCGAGTTCGATTCTTTGTGAAACCCTAGCAGTCTCGGTGCCACCGAACTGTGACTCGGTCTGACCGAGTTCACTAGTTTAGGTTCCAAAAGCTGCTTCGGTATCACCGAGTTTACAAATCAGTAGCTCCGAAATGTTTTCTGTGGAAAACTAAAACTAAGTTTTTAACTCAATTTTGTGCAAAAACCTCTGTGCTTTGTGATGCTTATCTACTCTACCTCATCTACATCTATTCACAGGGTCTGCTGTCAGAGTTTGCATCATGTCAGATCAGAGTGACAGTCAGAACAAGTCTGAGGAGCAAGTTCACATGAGTGAGGGCACTAGTCCCTCTAGCAGTTATGATGATGGTAGCGGGAGCACACCCAGCAATTTGCCCAAGGCAGCCACCAGGACCAGAAAGAAGAAAACCTCAGATTCTGAAGATGAGGGCTATGTGGCTGTTGAGGATAAGGCCACCTCAAAGAAGATGGTGCTGAAGAAGGAACATGGCACAACTGCATCCACTAAGCCAGGAATGCAAAAGAAGGCACCTGCAAGGAGAATTCCAACTTCCAAACCTAGGAAGGTTGCCACTGTGAAACCATGAAGTTCACCATTGAGTCTGATGATGAAGCTGCTAGCCAAGATAAGAAGAAGAAGAAGAGAGTCAGAACTACCACTGCCAAAGTACTTGGCAAGCCCTCTATGAGGAGAGACTCTGAGGAAGAAGAGGAAGAGGTTGCTGTACCAGCACCTAAAGCTGAAAAGCTGATGGCAGATGCTATAAGATCAGGGGCTGCTCCATCTAAGCCCAAAGATGCTCCCAAGGCTGCTACTCCTAAGCCCAAGTCTGCACCTAAGAGGAATACGAGGAGTATTCAAGCTGAAGAGAAGAACAAGGCCCTAGTGCCCGAAGCAGCTGAAGAACACTACAAAAAAAAAGACACATCCGTGACATTTTGGGCCGAACAATTTTTTTCTATCATACGTATGACACTTCTATGATGATAATTGTGACAAAACCCGGTATCATCATAGATGTGGTGGGCTCCTACTTCTATGACAAAAAATCATGATAGAAAATGGGCTTTTCGTCCTGGGCGGGCCGGAGACGCAGTTGCATGACATTCTTTGGGCGGTCCATGATGGAAAAAACCGTGGTAGAAGCGAGGGGGAGGAAAATTTCGGGGAGTTGCCGGTTATGGTGGGAGAGCGATGCGCGTTTCTCTTGTACAGGTACGCGCGTGTGTGCGAGGCGTTGGCTCTAACTAAACCTGAGCGAGGCGTTGGGCTCTAACTGAACCCGAGCAATTGCACTGCAGGCTACGCGTTACTGAACCCGAGCGATCGATCGGTGGCTATTAACTGAACCCGATGGAGCGATTCCTTCGCTACTGCTGCTAACTTAAACCGATCGATTGGATGAATAGTGAGCGTTACGGGGGGGTTTGGATGAACAGTGAGCGGTGGCGTTGCCTCTGGATGAATAGGAACCCGTGGTGTGGAGGGCTGGATGAACAGTAGACGGTGGAGGGGTGGCCATGGAGGGGTGGTTGAACAGGACCCCGTGGTGTGGAGGGCTGGATGAACAGTAGA
>NC_057807.1:149717045-149752898 GCF_018294505.1 Triticum aestivum
GTTGAACAGTAGTCGGTGGAGTAGCGCGCGGTGGAGGCTGGATGAACAGGAGCCCGTGGAGGCTGGAGGAGGTCGACGGTAGCCCATGGAGGCTGGAGGAGGTCGACGGTGGAGATGAACAGTATCCCGTAGAGTCCCGTTTTGCAGTACGCCACACCCCTCCCCCCCGTTTCGACCGTAGCACTCCACACAAACCCGTTTCGTACGTTTTGCGGTACGCCACACCCCTCTTGATCAACAGGACCCCCGTTTCGACCGTAGGAGGTCCATTTCCTCCGTTTTGCGGTACGCCACACCCCTCCCGATCAACAGGACCCCCGTTTCGACCATAGGAGGTCCGTTTCCTCCATTTTGTGGTACGCCAGGCCCCTCCCGATCAACAGGACCCCGTTTCGAACGTGGCCGGTCGAACACAAGGTCGTTTCCTATGTTGTGTGGTACGCCAGGCCTTGTTTCCATCGCCTGTTCTGTCCAAGCCCTCCCGATGAACACGACCACACATTCCGTTCCGACCCAGCCGGTTGGCTCCCCATGAACACGACGACGATGCTGTTTCTCCATTCTGACCCAGCCATGTAGGTATGCACGATAGGCGCTAGATACCCTGCCCGTATGTACGTACGTGGCCGTATTTTCTTTCTTGCACCCTCGCCGCTGTACATACGTGTACATGCTACATGCACGCCTCTACTGCGACACGTGCGCGCCTCTACTACGACACGTGCGCGCCTCTACTACGACACGTGTGTGCCTCTACATCCACCAATATATATGTACGTACACGTTCGCGACCAGAATGACAACACTACGTACGCTTCGACCAGGTGGGTCCCGACTGTCAGGCACTTCCTTGCGTGCGAAGATGTAGCTGGTGGGTCCCAGCAGTCAGGGGGGCAAATCGTTTTTTTGGACGCACTTCCTTGCGTGCGAAGATGTAATTGGTGGGTCCCAGCAGACAGGGGGAAACGGTTTTTTCACTAAATACGGTGGCCCGTCCGGTAGGTCCCCGCTGTCAGGTGGAGGAATAATTATTTTGCGCGTAATAAGGAGGCACTTCCTTGCTGCGGCCGTGGACCCAGCTATCAGCCTCTCCATGTATAGTCCACGTCCGATGGAAGCCATTCCTTGACCATGTTGACCACGTCGCGCCGAGAGCACCAGGGCGGTGGACGACGGCGAGGCCTAGGAAGGGGACGACGCGGAGCCTGGGATGACGCGGCATTGGATGCCCATGCGTAGAGGAGTACAAGGTTTCACTGGTTCGCTGCGGTGTGAGGCTGCCGTCGCCGCAGAATAACAGGGGGTGTGGGTGAGTAGAGGGATGGCCTGGCCAGCGGTGGGAGTAGTAGGGAGCGGTGAGGCCTCCGCCGCATCGCAGCCAGCCACGGGAGGCAAGAGCAAGAGGCACGACCGGCACTGGTTTGGGCGGCTGGAGCAAGAATACCAGAGGTTGAAGAAGCACTAAGGCCATTGGATGGACATCGTACGGTTACTGGAGCTAGAATCGTGCATATTGACTAAGTTGACAAAGCCCTCCGTCCCCGTCAACTTAGTAGGCCCACAAGTCAGCCTGCCACTATACTGGGTCCCTGCTAACAGTGGGAGTATTCATTTTTTTGTGCGTAATAAGGAGGCACTTCCTTGCGTGCGAAGATATAGCTGGTGGGTCCGAGCTATCAGCGGCGGTAACGTTTTTTTCACGAAATACTGAGGCCCTTTCGGTGGGTCCCTGATGTCAGGTGGATGAATTATTATTTTGCGCGTAATATGGAGGCATTTCCTTGCGTACGGCCGTGGACCCAGCTGTCGGCCTCTCCACGTACAGTCCACTTCAGATGCATGTCGGTCGTTGACCACATTGACCAGGCCGCGCCGAGAGCACCAGGGCGGTGGGCGACGGCGATGCCTAGGAAGGGAATGACACGGAGGCAGGGAAGACTTAGAAGTTGTTTCCCACCTGGAGGGGAGTACGACTGAACGAGGGTTTACTAGTTCGTCTGCCGTCGCTGGAGAATAACAGCAGGTGTGGGTGAGTAGAGGGATGGCTAGGTCAGCGATGGGAGTACGATGGGGCGGTGAGGCCTGTGCGTCAGCACAGCCGGCCGCGGGGAGGAGGGAGCAGGCAGTCCCGTCGGCGCTTGTTTGAGCGGCTGGAGCAGGAAGAGCAGAGATTGAAGAAGCACGACGGCTGTTGGATGGCCATCCAACAGTCACTGCTTGTGCGTCAACCTTTTTTTAGGAAAGCCTCAAATCTGTGGAAAATAGCATACAACCCATCTGCCATTATTTCTAATAATTTACAGCCCATTTGCTAATTCTTAAGGTTTTTTTGGAGCCCATATTCTTTTTGTTAGCATTACAGCCCATATTGTGGCCACGGTTAAAAAATTATACGGAATTTTGCATATTTCGGTGCGGTCCGAACTGTTTTTAATCCCGAAATTTCGACTCACATTCAAACTGATTTAAAAAATAAATGTATATCAATATAAAATCCAACAAATTCTCCACGCATAAAAATTAATGTAATTTAAAATCTCGAAATGAAAAAAAAAGATATTTGAAACTAATTGCCGCTTTGATGTGTTTTAAAAATGTATAGCCCATTTCTCATTACTGATGGGCCATTTTCTCGGCCAGCCGAATGAAAGATCTCCTCATCTTGAAAGATTTGTAGCCCAACAGGCCTGACAAAGCGACTTACTTGGCAAATCACAAAAAAACTGGGCTGTGGCCGTGGACCCAGCTGTCAGCATCTCCACGTATAGTACTCTTCCGATGGAAGTCGTTCCTTGACCACGTTGACCACGCTGCGCGGAGAGCACCACGACGGTGGACGACGGCGAGGCCTAGGAAGGGGACAACGCGGAGCCGGGGAAGACGCGGCAGTGGAAGCCCGCACGGAGAGGAGTACAAGGGTTCACTGGTTCGACTGCGGTGTGAGGCTGCCGTCGCCGCAGGGCCTGGCCAGCGGTGGGAATAGTAGGGGGCGATGAGTCCTCTGCGGCAGCACAGCCGGCCACGGAAGGCAGGAGCATGAGGCACGACCGACGCTGGTTTGGGCGGCTGGAGCAAGAAGACCAGAGGTTGAAGAAGCACTATGGCCGTTGGATGGACATCGTATGGTCACTGGAGCTAGAATCGTTCATATTGACTAAGTTGACAAAGCCCTTTGTCCCCATCAACTTAGTAGGCCCACAAGTCAGCCTCCCACCAAGGTGGGTCCCAGCTAGCAGGGGAGTATTCATTTTTTGTGCGTAATTAGGAGGCACTTCCGGTAGGTCCGAGCTGACAGCGGGGGGGGGGGACGTTTTTTCGCGAAATACGGTGGCCCGTCAGGTGGGTCCTAGCAGTCAGGGGGCAAACGTTTTTTCCGCAAAATACGGTGGCCCGTCTAGTGGGTCCCTGCTGTTAGTTGGAGGAATCACTATTTTCCGCGTAATAAGGAGGCACTTACTTGCTGCGGCCGTGGACCCAGCTGAGACTCCCCACGTACAGTATACTTCCGATGGAAGTCATTCCTTGACCATGTTGACCTCGCCGCGTTCCGTTGCATGCATGTGTCCATGGGCGTGGTGCATCCCCACTCTCAGCCTCTCACGTACAGTCATCTTCCGATGACTCTCGGTTGTTGACCACGTTGACAACACCGTGCCGAGCGCACCTAGACTGGAACGACCTGGAGATGAGGAAGACGGGGCAGTGGAGTCGCAGATGGAGAGGAGTGAGAAACTTCACTGGTTCGGGTGCGCGACAGCACAACCGCGGTGCCACCCACGGGAGACAGGAGCAAGAACAGAGGTTGAAGAAGGAGCACGGCTGTTGGACTAACATCCAACGGTCCAACTGCTAGAATCATTTGTTGATTAAGTTGACAAAGCCATGCGTACACGTTCGCTTAGCAGGCCCACAAGTCAATCACCAAACCTGACGGGTCCCACCTATCAACGGGATGAATAATTTTTTTTGCAAAACAAGGAGGCACTTCCTTCCGTGCGAAGATACAGCCGGTGGGTCCCAGCTGTCAGGTGGAGGAAACATTTTTTCAGCTTAATAAGGAGGAACTTTCCTTGCATGCGACCATGGACCTCGCGGGTCCCAGCCGTCAGGCTCTCCACGTACAGTCCTCTTCCGATGACTCTCGTTTGTTGACCACTATAGGACCTTGAAGTATGTCTAGAGGGGGGGGGGGTGATTAGACTACTTGACCAATAAAAACTTAACCTTTTCCCAATTTTAGAGTTTGGCAGGTTTTAACTATTTTAGGACAAGTCAAGCAATCATCACACTATTCAAGCAATCAAGAGAACTACTAGAAGCAACAATATTAGATTTGACATTATTATTGTTACTACTAGAGGAAGTATCTTTCTTGTACTTGTTACTTGACTTGACTTGAGGCATGTAAGTAGATAAGAGTAAACGCTTGGCAATGTAAGAAGAACTTTTCTTGCGAAGATCATCATTGATTGCCTTTAAGAACTCATGCTCTTGCTCAAGATTGAGCTTTTCAAAGCGTAACTTCTCATGAGCCCTTAAAAGTTCTCGATGATCTTCGTAGATAGTTTCCTGAGCTAACTTAAGAGTGTTTAGTTCTTTAGTTAGAAGCTCAATCTTCTCCTTATCATTGTCATTCGTTTTATCTTGATTAGCATGATTAATTGGCGTTTCATCATAGTATTCATCACTAGAGTTGTCAACAAGTAATCATCATCCACAAGCAAGTCATCTTCATCACTATTGAAATCAACATACTCAGGGTGTGTTACCTTTGGACCTTTGGCCATGAAGCATCTTCCAACACCTTCATTTGGTGAATCAAATATGTCGTAGGAGTTGGTTGACACAAGTGCTAGACCGGCAACACCTTCATCTTGAGTGTATTCGGAGTTAGAGTGATAGCTTCTCTCGGAGTGATTGTCGGAGTCGGAGCCAGATACCCATTCACCAACATGAGCTTAATGTCTTCGTTTTGTGTAGCTCCCTGATGACTTGTCCTTCCTTTCCGAATCCTTGCTTATCCGTGAGGGTCTTCGTTCATAACGATCATCTCTACTCCTACTCTCTCTTGGTGGTGATTCTTCTCTTTTGCTCCTTCTTCTTGGAGAATCTTCTCTTCTTTTGTAGGGTGCTGTACACTCATTGGAATAGTGTCCGGGTCTCCCACAATTGTAGCAATTGCGCTCTCGACTAGAAGATCTCTTGTCATTGTAAGACCTTGACTTGGAGCTTCTTTCTTTGCTTCTACTCTTGTAGAATTTGTTGAAGTTCTTCACCATTAAGCTCAATTCTTCATTGAAGGTTTGTTTCTCGCTTGATGATGTGGGGGCTTCACTTGAGGCTTTGTAAGCACCACTTGACTTGTTGTGAAGTTCCTCCTTATCCTTGAGTGACATCTCATGAGCAACAATTCTTCCAATGACTTCCATTGGCTTGAGATCTTTGTAGTTTGGCATCATTTGAATCAATGTGCACACGGTATCATACTTTCCATCCAATGATCTTAAGATCTTCTTGATGATTAATTTGTCGGTCATCTCTTCACTCCCTAAGCCGACAATCTCATTTGTGATAAGAGCAAGCCTAGAGTTCATTTCAGCGACACCTTCACCATCCTTCATTTTGAACTTGTCAAGCTGACTTTGGAGCACATCCAACTTGGATTCCTTGACGGACTCGGTACCTTCATGCATATCAATCAAAGTATCCCAAATTTCCTTTGCATTCTCAAGACGGCTGATTTTGTTGAATTCTTCGGGGCACAATCCGTTGAAGATGATATCACAAGCTTGAGTGTTGTATTGCAGCATCTTCAATTCTTCTGCATTAGCTTCATGGTTCGGTTCTCTCCCATCAAAGAATTCACCTTGCAAGCCAATACAAATAATTGCCCAAACGGCGGGTTTATGTCCAAGAATATGCATTTTCATCTTATGCTTCCAACTAGCAAAATCAGTACCATCAAAGTAAGGACCTCTACGGTGATAATTTCCCTCGCTAGATGCCATACTCTCCTAGGTTGTGAAACCAAGGCTATGACCACCAAAAGCTATGGAAATCAAAGCAAATGGAGACCAAGGCTCTGATACCACTTGTAGGACCTTGAAGTATGTCTAGAGGGGGGGGGTGATTAGACTACTTGACCAATAAAAACTTAACCTTTTCCCAATTTTAGAGTTTGGCAGGTTTTAACTATTTTAGGACAAGTCAAGCAATCATCACACTATTCAAGCAAGCATGCAAAGAGTATATAGGCAGCGGAAAGTAAAGCATGCAACTTGTAAGAAAGTAAAGGGAAGGGTTTGGAGGATTCAAACGCAATTGGATACACGGATGTTTTTGGCGTGGTTCCGATAGGTGGTGCTATCGTACATCCACGTTGATGGAGACTTCAACCCATGAAGGGTAACGGTTGCGCGAGTCCACGGAGGGCTCCACCCACGAAGGGTCCACGAAGAAGCAACCTTGTCTATCCCACCATGGCCGTCGCCCACGAAGGACTTGCCTCACTAGCGGTAGATCTTCACGAAGTAGGCGATCTCCTTGCCCTTACAAACTCCTTGGTTCAACTCCACAATCTTGTCGGAGGCTCCCAAGTGACACCTAGCCAATCTAGGAGACACCACTCCAAGAAGTAACAAATGGTGCGTTGATGATGAACTCCTTGCTCTTGTGCTTCAAATGATAGTCTCCCTGTCGGTTTCAAAACTGGCGGATCTCGGGTAGGGGGTCCCGAACTATGCGTCTAGGCGGATGGTAACAGGAGACAAGGGACACGATGTTTTTACCCAGGTTCGGGCCCTCTCGATGGAGGTAAAACCCTACTCCTGCTTGATTGATATTGATGATATGGGTAGTACAAGAGTGGATCTACCACGAGATCAAGGAGGTTTAACCCTAGAAGCTAGTCTATGGTATGATTGTTGTTCGTCCTATGGACTAAAACCCTCCGGTTTATATAGACACCGGAGAGGGCTAGGGTTACACAGAGTTGGTTACAATGGTAGGAGATCTACATATCCATATTGCCAAGCTTGCCTTCCACGCCAAGGAAAGTCCCATCCGGACACGGGACGAAGTCTTTGATCTTGTATCTTCATAATCTTGGAGTCCGGCCAATGATGATGTTCGGCTATCCGGACACCCCCTAGTCCAGGACACCCTTAGTAGCCCCTGAACCAGGCTTCAATGACGACGAGTCCGGCGCGCATATTGTCTTCGGCATTGCAAGGCGGGTTCCTCCTCCGAATAGTTCGTAGAGGATTGTGAACGCCAGGATAGTGTCCGGCTCTGCAAAATAAATTCCACATACCACCGTAGAGAGAATAATATTTACACAAGTTCAATCTGTTGACGTATTTTGTGGCATGACGTCACACCACAACCAAGCCTTTACTCGAATCGTTTTTATTATTCCACCTCAGCGCGTTTAGCGAAGCGGTTTCCCTGGCACGTCTTGTCGAAGCAGATATCGTGTCCCCTTATTCCGAGATTCTCATCAATACGGACGTGGGTAACCCAACCGCGCCATTGATTGTGGCGCTTGGGAGATAAGCGAGTTTTACCAGGCTGGTGGGGACGCATAGTTTCGTCTGCCCATATATAAGGGGATAAGGACCCACCTTTTTACCTGCGCCTTCTTCCTCCTTTGCTTATCCGTCTGTGCGCACTCGAGCTCCAGTGCCCAAGTCTGCACATCTCACCTCAACCTTCTCCAGCCATGTCCGGAGCGGGAGGCAAGTGGATGGCCTCCTCCGTTACGGAGGGGCACATCAAGAAGCTGCGTAGCGCCGGATATTTGTCCAGCGACATTGCACACCGGCTCCTCGACGAGGGGCAGCTCATCCCCACCCCCGGGCCCCATGAGAGGGTGGTATTCCTTCCCCATTTCCTCCGCGGACTAGGCTTCCCACTCCACCCCTTTGTCCGGGGGCTCATGTTCTACTACGGCCTGGATTTCCATGATCTGGCCCCGAATTTCATCCTCAATATCTTGGTGTTTATCGTCGTGTGCGAGGCCTTCCTCTGCATCTAGCCCCACTTCGGCTTGTGGCTTAAGACCTTCAATGTCAAGCCGAAGGTTGTGAAGGGCAGTCAAGCGGAGTGCGGAGGCGCCATGGTGGGCAAGATGCCCAACGTCACTTGGCTCAAGGGCGCCTTCGTGGAAACCATCAAAGGGTGGCAATCGGGGTGGTTCTACATCACCGAGCCGCGTGACCCTGAATGGGCAGCGGTCCCCGAATTCAGATCTGGCATCCCCATGCGGCTCACTTCCTGGAAAGAGAAGGGCCTGCTGTGGGGTAGTTCGGAGGAGCTGACCGGACTCCAATCCTGTCTCCAAACCCTGGTGAACTAGAAGCTCAAGCTTGTCAACGTGATCCAGGTCATGCTCATCCGCCGGATTCTCCCCTGCCAATAGCGGGACTTAAATTTGTGGGAGTTTGATCCAGCACAGCACCGGACCTTGAGCGGGCTCTTCGACACTACGTACGAAGATGCCTGAAAGGTGATGTTCAAGGGCGCCGAGGCCCCCGCATCCGCTACCGAAGACCGCGGATTCAGCTCGTAGCGTCCAACTGGCGAGGTAAGCCATGTTATCCTTCATGGGACACTTGCTTTTCATAGTTTGACTCTATGTTCGGGATGTAAACTCCCGATACCTTTAAGAGGCCTGGCAGGAGACATCCGGACAGGTTAACTGTCCGGCTCCCCTTCCAGAAGACCCAGCGGATGCCCGTTTAACAGGGCTGCTGGTCCCGGCACCTTACGTGGTGCCGGAGAAGAAGGCCAAGAAGAAAGCCACGGGAACCCGAAGGAGTTCCTGGCGCTAGGTGGTATCGGATTCATCATCCGATGACTCCGAGGCGGACTCCTCCCACGAAGACGAGGAGGATAAGAAAGAGGTCTCTCCCCCGGTGGGGGGAGAGAAGAAGAGGAAGGCTTCCCCAACGGGGGAGGCCGAAGGGTCCAAGAAGGGAAGGACCCTTCCCCCGGACAGTTCCACCAACGCCGACGACGGCGACGAGGAATGGCCCTCAAGGGCCAAGCCCCTGGCGAGATCGTAAGTATCCAGACTCCTAAATGACTCATAATTTTTCTTTTCGCCGCATCGTGTCTTTCTAATGCCGCATACAACCCTGTAGTCCGCCCAAGGACGATCTTCCCGCTTCGTCGAGCGGGTCCTTGGGTCCGTCGGATGTGAATAGTACTTCACTTCCGGCTGCCTCCTCCCCCCGTGACGCCGATGACGCCGAGGTGGGATCCCAGAAAGGGACCCACCAGGAGGAGGAGACCCCGGAGGTGCCGCAGGGCAACCTCCCGGACTTTGGACCGGACTCAACACCGAAACCTGCAGTGGTTCCGGAGTCCGGCGGGCGGCCCCTTCATAAGAAGGGCAAGACTGTGACGCCGGCGGCCTCCGTCCAACCGGAGGTGCCGGATAACTTGCTGGAGGCGCTCAACGGCGCTTCCATCAAAGAGGAACACCGCACTATCATGAGTGCGGTGATTCATAAGGTTCAGCTCGCCAAAAGCGGGCTGACCGAAGCCTGCAACAGCCTTCTAACAGGCTTTGAGGTAAGAATTTAAGATATGTAATATAATACCGCATAGACAGTAGCCCCTGATGCTCGGTTCGGTGTTCGGAAAGAATAACCGGACTGAGGATCTAAAAAGATATACACAGGAGTCTTAAAAATATGTCAATATGGGAATGCAGGCTGCGCTGCTGACCTCTGCCGCACTGACTGTGGAGGTCAATACCTTGAAGCAGAGCCTCGAGCGGTCCGAGAACAAGCTCGGCCGTGCCAAGAAGCAGTTCGAGGACAAGGAAGGTGAGTAACACCGTATTAAAGTTGTACCTTACAGAAAAGGATTTGGTTGCAAGAGAAATGACAAGGATAACGTGGGTACTCCAGGGGCTACGAACAAGGTGGCGGCCCTGAAGGAGGCGGTGTCCGCTGCCAAATGCAATGCGGCCGCGGAACGCGCCGGGCGAGAAAAGCAGGAGGCGCGGGTGGCGATGGTGCAGCAAGAGCTCCAGGCTCTCGTGGAAAAACACGAGAATTTGGAGCGTGACTCGAAGACTCGAGAGTCCGAGCTCGCGTCGGCTCTTGAGAGTGCCAAAGCCGCGAAGGCCGAAGCCCACAAGGCCCTCCAGGAAATCGAGGCATTGAAGAAGATAGCGGCAGGTAAGGCACTCTTCATGCAAAGCAAGCATGTAAAAGTGAATTAGCTGTTACTTACCCGAATTCGGAGCTCTCCAAGAGCGTTCGCAGATCTGCCCCGCAGCGTGTCCGATGCTGCCGCTTTATACAGAGCCGAGGAGGGGAGCTCGACGGAGAAGGTGTTCTGGTCTCAGTATGCTGAGGCCGGACATCCGGTGCCCCTTAGCGACCAGCTGAAGTAGCTGGTCGAGCTCCACAAGGCGGCCGAACAGGCCATGAAGGGCCTTATAGTTCAGCTATGGCCCGAAGAGGCCATGCCTGGGAGCTACTTCGGCCTGGTGCGGTGGCTGGTGGATGCGTGTCCCTGGGTTGAAGTCATCAAGCACTCCGCCTGTATTGAAGGTTCCCGTCGGGCCCTTGCCCGCGCTAAAGTGCACTGGGGCAAGATGGATGCTGAGAAGCTTGTGACGGACGTGCCACCGCCGGGCAAGGAGTATCGCACACCCGAGATGTATTATAAGGGTGTCCTGAAGGGTGCCCGCATTATTGTGGGTGAGTGCTCCAAATATGTATTATTTGAGTAGACTCGCATTTTGTTATCCTGTGCGCTAAAAACTTTGTTCATATGCGCTAAGCAACACTTGTTGATTTAAAATATTACCTTCTGTGCGGCCGTTTATCAAATCTGAGAGATGGCAAGTCGTCGGCTTCAGCCCCCATGCCACGAGTGCTGGGGTGTTCGGGATAAACTTGAGCGCTCTTGTTCCCATTTTTGGGTCCATCTAGGGAGGCGCTCAACACAACGAACAAGGCAACCGGACTTATAGTGCTTGAACACTCTCACTTAGCCATAGAATTCTATAATTTTAAATTTCGGCGAAGCCCCTAGTGTTCAGAAGGCCGAATTCGGGGCGCTATCCACGCCTTGGCCAGACAAAGCCGGTTCCTCGCTCTAAGCGGCATAAGTCTTTAGGGACTCGAAAAAACCTCTCGAACAGCGACCGACTCTCGCCTCATCATGATGGTCAGTTTTAGCTTTCTCCACTGAGGTGCTCGCCCAGCTCAACTGGGGCACAATCGCAGTGGTTCTCCCAGTGCTACCTTAGTCGATATAACAGAACGTAAGGTACCAAAACATGGGAGCCGGGCAAACCCAACTATTGACCCGAGACATGATTCGAAGCCGATGCATATAATGCTATAAGTTCGGGGTGCCACACTTGTGAAAGTGTTCGGACTTATCACACCATAATGTGGGGAACTTAAGCCCCTGGTGCATTTAGCCATACCAAAGTGTACGGATGCAACATGTCGTAAATGAACATATGTATAAGAAAGGAATGCAATTATAGGCAAGAAGCAATGCATTGTTTATTCAAAAAATACTGCCGTGAATGCAGAACGATACAAATAGTGCGATAAGCAAGGGGTGGAACTATTTAGCATGTCCCCCTCTAGGGGTAGGCTGCGGAATGGTGTATAAAATAGGTATAATGCTCGTAATGGAGACCACCTGTATACTCGGCGTGGCCTTTCTTCTTCCCTGGCTGTTGCATCGTGAGTTCGGCGGGTCTACTGCCGGGCAGGGCCTCTGGTAAACGGAGTCCTGAGGATAAAAAAAGAAAAAAAAGGAAAGAAAAAGGACGACACACTTGGGAGCCCCTGGTGTGGTTGAGCCGCACCCTGGTCCTGCCGTGGTCGTGCCCCTCCCCCTATGCCCATGGTATCTCCAGAGCGTAGTTATGTACGCGGAGTACTAGTTTTGCAATTTTGTGAGGGCTGGGGTTGGGGCCGCACTGCTACGCGTGCTCGGAATGTGCCAGGTGGTCTTGGTGTAGGTTACTCCGGGCGCGTTTGACGGTGTCCGGATGTTTAGCAGCCGGACTCGAGAATTGCCTTAAGAGGCTACTCTGCACTTCTGCCGCGAGAGCCGCTGTATGTTCCTCCGTTCGGAGGGAGCGTTCAGTGTTTCCATTGACCGTGATGACTCCTCGAGGGCCAGGCATCTTGAGCTTGAGGTATGCATAGTGCGGCACCGCATTGAATTTTGCAAACGCGGTTCATCCGAGCAGTGCATGATAGCCGTTGCGGAACGGAACTATGTCAAAGATTAACTCCTCGCTTCGGAAGTTATCCGGGGATCCGAAGACCACTTCCAGTGTAACTGAGCTTGTACAATTGGCCTCTACACCTGGTATGACGCCTTTGAAGGTCGTCTTTGTGGGTTTAATCCTTGAGGGGTCTATGCCCATTTTGCGCACTGTATCCTGGTAGAGCAGGTTCAGGCTGCTGCTGCCGTCCATTAGGACTCTGGTGAGGTGAAACCCATCGACGATTGGGTCTAGAACCAATGCGGCGAACCCGCCATGGCGGATGCTGGTGGGGTGGTCCCTTCGATCAAAAGTGATCGGGCAGGAGGACCATGGGTTGAACTTTGGGGAGACTGGCTCCATCGCGTATACGTCCCTGAGTGCACGCTTCCGCTCCCTTTTGGGTATGTGGGTTGCGTATATCATGTTCACCGTCCGCACTTGTGGGGAAAAACCCTTCTGTCCTCTATTGTTCGGCGGCCGGGTCCCTTCCTCGTCATCGCTATGCAGCCCCTTGTCATTGTTTTCGGCAATCAACTTGCCTGCCTGCTTGAATACCCAACAATCCCTGTTGGTGTGATTAGCTGGCTTTTCGGGGTGCCGTGTATCTGGCACGAGCGGTCGAGTATTCGGTCCAAATTGGACGGACCCGGAGTAGTTCTTTTGAATGGCTTTTTCCTCTGACCGGGTTTGGAGCCTCTGAATCCGGCGTTGACTGCCGTATCCTCAGTACTATCGCCGTTAATGCGGCGTTTTTGCTTGTTGCGACGTGACCTGCCATTGCGGTCCTTGTTATCCGGACTGCTAGGATTTTTGTTGAGGTTGTTACTGCGGGTTAGCCAGCTGTCCTTTCCCGCGCAAAAGCGGGTCATGAGTGATGTGAGGGCTGCCATGGATTTCGGCTTTTCCTGTCCTAGGTGCCGGGCAAGCCACTCGTTGTGGATGTTATGTTTGAAGGCTGCGAGTGCCTCTGCATCCGGACAGTCGACGATTTGATTTTTCTTGGTTAAGAACCGTGTCCAGAATTGTCTGGCCGATTCGTCTGGCTGCTGAATTATGTGGCTTAGGTCATCAGGGTCTGGTGGTCGCACATATGTGCCCTGGAAGTTATCAAGGAATGCGGCTTCCATGTCCTCCCAACACCCAATTGATTCTGCTGGCAAGCTATTAAGCCAATGCCGAGCTGGGCCTTTAAGCTTGAGTGGGAGGTATTTGATGGCGTGAAGATCGTCGCCGCGGGCCATGTGGATATGAAGGAGATAGTCTTCGATCCAGACCGCGGGGTCTGTTGTGCCATCATAGGATTCAATGTTCACGGGTTTAAACCCTTCGAGGATTTGATGATCCATTACTTCGTCTGTGAAGCATAGTGGGTGTGCGGCGCCTCTATATTGGGCTATATCACGACGTAGCGCAAGCGAGCTTTGTCTATTGTGTTCGGCCCGGCCGGAATTACTGTATCCGGCGCGACAGTTGTCGTCGCGTATTGTGGGGCGCCCACGCGATCCGTAGATCGATCTTGATTGTCTTGCCTTATCCTCCAATATGTCTCGCAACTCCGGCGCGTTCCCCCGTGGCTTTGTACTTTTCGAGCGATGCCGGGGTACGACTTTAGCGGAAGGCCTAGAGGCCTCTCTGTCGCAGCCACGAGGTGGCCGGTCGGCCGTATTGTGCACTGGTGATGTAGCTTTATATGCTTCCTCCTCTAATCGGGGCAGCAACTTGCGTTTGGGGTAGCTTTTGGAGGGGCGTTCGAGTTCATGCTCTTTGGCCGCAAGGACTTCGGTCCACCTGTCGGCTAGCAGATCTTGATCAGCTCTAAGCTGTTGCTGCTTTTTCTTGAGGCTGCTTGCCGTGTCCATAAGCCTGTGTTTAAAACGCTCTTGTTCGACGGGATCCTCAGGCACAACGAATTCGTCGTCGTCGAGGCTTGCCTCGTCTCCGGAGGGAGGCATGTAATTATCGTCCTCTCCCTCTTCGCCTGCCGCTCTCTCGTGAGGGCTGGCTTCTCCGTCCTCCTGTGCTGAATCTTGCTGGAGGGGGTTGTCTTCGGCACTGTCCGGTGTGTTATTGTCTCCGGTGCCGGAATCTCCATTCTTGCTGTGGCGGGATTTAGAGCGGCGCTGCTGACGCTGGCGCTTAGGCTGTTTCTTGGAGGGGTCTTCTTCCGCTGTTCCCTCGCCATTCCCATCCTTTGGGATGTCCACCATGTATATGTCGTATGAAGAGGTGGCTTTCCAGTGCCCCGTAGGCGCTGGTTCTTGGTCGTCTCCGGCATCGTCGTCCATACCGCCGATGTCTTCGGAGTCGAAGTCTAGCATGTCGGTTAGATCGTCGACAGTGGCTACAAAGTGGGTGGTGGGTGGGCTTTGATTTTCTTCGTCATCCGCATCCCAACCGTCCTGACGGCAGTCCGGCCAGGGCTCTCATGATAACGAGAGATACTTTAGCGAATTCAAGATGTCGCCAAAAGGCGGGTGCTGAAAGATGTCCGAAGCGGTGAACTCCATGATCGGCACCCAACCGGATTCAATTGGTAGGGGCGCGGGAGGTTCAGAGTCCGGCGAGGAGTCTGGCACCTCGGAGTCACGAGCTTCACAAGGGACTGAGTCGGTATTCGGCTCCATCACCGTAGAGATAACAGCCCCCAAGGCGGTGTCCAGCCACCCGTCCTTGATTGGCGCAGTCGGCTCTGAGTTAAGGGTCGGAGCGGACTCTTGTGCGGCCTCTAGGGCACTGTCCGGCAGCAGAGCTAGATCATGCCCATCGTGACAGTGCGGCGCTGCCACACCCTGATTTTCATGCCACAACACTTAAGCTAATGAATCATGATAAAATGTGTTTTGGCAAAAACTTTTGAGTGTTTTGGACTTTGCTTGATTGGATTTTTGTTTGCTGTTTGCAAGTGCTCTAAAAATCAAATAAATCCTCCAACTCCTATACTTCATCTCCTTGATCCAAAACCTTTTCCCAATGATCATGCCATGTGTATAGAGCAATATAGTATTTTCTTACAAAAATAATTTGGCCAAAAAGTATTTTCACAAATTAGTTTTCCAAAAACCCCTGAATTGAGGTTTGCACTGCAAGTACTTAATTAAGGGAAGCAAAAATCTTTCCAAAAATATATTTGACTCCTATTAGATATAGGATACCCAGAAACCACAAAAATATAATTTTAAAAGTTATTTTCCTATTTTATTTAAAATCTTTTTCTTAAGGCCAGAAATGGTCTTTAATAGGCAAAAATTATTTTATTGTTTCAAAAATATTTGACAAAAATCTAGGGAAACTCAGTGGACATATATTGTCCATATATAAGAGTTTCAACACATGGTCATGTTCAAAATGTTGGTCAAATCCCTCAAAAACCCTTTCTAGATATTTCAAGATTTTGAAATATTTACAAAGGAAATATTCTCCAAAAATTCCAAGAAAATTCTGGCATGTCACATATGACATATTAGATGATCTTGCCAAGTGTCATGTCATGGAGAATAGTATAACTCCATGAAATCCCCTCAAAACCATTTCTGTCCATTTTGAAGTTTGAGCAACTTTACATTGCCAAACATGTCCAAATGTTCTCAAACCTTGTGAACATGCTCAAATGGTCTAATAATTAATCTAGACCAAATGGCACAAGTTGGAGAACAAGTTAACTTGATCAAAGTGCCCCAAAACCCTTCCTGTCCAGAACCAAATTTGAACAACTCTACATTGGAAACTTTCTCCTTTTGATCTCAACTTTTGTGGACATGTTCAAAACCACAAGTGATGACACTACACCAAGTGGTGCATCAAGGAGAATAGGTTTGCATGACTAAATCTTGGGAAGTCCATTTCTGTTGATTTTTAGGGTTTACAAAAATTGCATTGGCAACTTTGCCCAAATGAGCTCAAAATTGGTGGGAGGCCCTATTTATATGTGACATTTCACCCTGTGGAGTCTCATGGCAAATGGAGATCATCTGCTTGCCCAAACCACCATCAAACACCTTCTGGCAGAAACTTAAAATGCCTGTTTTGGCCATTTCCACTAATCTCCGTGAGCTCAACTTTTTCCCACAGCCTCATCTGGTCCCCCTCTACCACCTGCATCTTTCCCTGCCCGAGGAGCCATGATTAAGGGGGTTAGAACCCCATTTTTCTTCTCTGGGCAACAACATTCTCCCTCTCTCTCAGCCTCTCTCTCCCTCCTTGGCATTCCAGAGCAACCAAGGCTCTCCCCAGGATTGAGCCCATCACCCAGCACACTCCAGACGCAAGTGGACACGGCAGAGCGCGCAAAACGCGCTCATGCCGGCCAAAAGCCTGCTCTGGAGCGCGCTACAGTAGCGGCCGAGCCCTGCCGCAGCACTCCTGTCCACCTCGGGCCGCCCAAGCGCGCCAGTCGACGCGCCTCGGCGTCCGCGACACGCCACGGCCTGGTCCCCCTCCTCCTTCTCCCTCCTGCTGCCTCTGCTCACACGCGCGCCGGCCGCCCGAGAGCTCCAATGGGTGGCCTCACACGCGCGGCACCCTGGCCCTTCCCCGCTCCTTCTCTCCCCTCCTCTAGCCTAGACCAACCCCACGAACACCCCAGACATGCCCACGCGCGCCCCCGTGGCCTCCAGCAACGGCTAGGAGCTCGCCGGCGCACGAGCCACGGTGCACCTCGCCCCCTCATATTTAAGGTCACCCCCGAGTCTCTTCTCCACTCCTTTGGCTCTATCTCCCTCCCTTGCACCCCCGGACCAACCCACTCCTCCTCCCGTGCCTCCCTTCTCCTCCTACCACCGCACGGCCACCGCTTCGGCTCGCTCAAATTCGAGCAACGCCGAGCTCACCTCCCTCCCTTTTCTCCACACGAAGGCTCCCCGTGGTCCGGCCAACCTCCCCACCTCCTCGAACCGTCGCAGGGATGCTCGATCACTGAGAACCACGGATGGCCGACGACCTCCCCCCGCCACCGTCAAAGTTGCGGCCACCTCGGCCCCCTCCGGCGGCCGTGACCTGCACCAGTTGATGCGCCGCTCCGCGCTGAGCTCGCCCATAGGCAGAGCGCCGCGGGAGACGGCCGGAGGCGCCGGCTATCGCCGGACGAGCGCTGGCGTGCGCTCTGCCTCCCCTGCTCTGTCTCGAGCAGGAGGTAGAGGACGACCGCCCCGCCAGCTGGCATGGGGGCCTGCGTGTCGGCGACCCAGCGGCTGGGCCCCGCCCGTTTAAGTGGAGACGGCTTCGGCCGGATCCGCTTTCCTCGCGCGTTGGCGTACTTCCGAAAATCCGCCATCGACATCGCCTCCTCTGCCGTCCAGCCGAGCCACTGGGCCGGCCCACTGCTAAACTGCGCCCAGTGCGCTGGATAAGGGTACAACCCTTTCCCCTTTCCTTTTTCTTTTTCTATAGACTTGTAAAACCCATAAACAATTCAAATGGACTCCAAATTTGATGATTCAAATTTCTAATGACACTATAAATCATGATCTACCTGGTGATGCAACATGCACATTTTTCCAGAGAACTTTTCTTCACAAATATTTACCAAACCCTATTTTTCCTATTTCTGTGATGAACTTTAGAAAATCACAGAGAGCCCATTTTTGATCCAAACTCCATGATTCAAAATCCTAGATGTCTATAAGTTCAAAACTTAGTTTTTGAACATTTTTACTAATACTTTCTGTATCACCTCAAATAATGGTCTATTTCTTTATATATAGCCAACTTTGCAAAATCATAGGATATTCATTTGAACTCCAAATCGAGAGAAACCAATTCCTAGATGCTTCTAAAATCATCCTTTGTTAAATGGGTGCCTTTGCTCATTTTTCAAAAATATATTTCTGTACACTTCTTGCAAACCCATTAATCCCTTGATTCCATCATATTGAAATGTTCAGAGATGTCCATTGATCAAATCCTAATGAAACCACTTTGGTTATCCCTCATATGACCAGAGGTATCCCAGAAAAGTCCAACTCATATTTTTAGAGCACTTTTATTTCCTGCCTTGTTGTGTTGCTCATTGTGTTTGTTTCCGACGTTAGTTGACGAAGTAGACGGAGTACTTGGAGAAGGACCAGAAGATTTCAAGACTCTGATGAACCAGGCAAGCATCCCTTTGACCATGTCTATGAAACCCTTTTTATGCATGTCATATAGCTCTTTATTATTGTTGCATCAGAATCATGATGAGATGGTGAACCACGTGGGTTGGTTGCCTCTGTTACTTCCTCGTTGATACTTGCATTGTGCGTGACCCTACCTTCTTATGAGGGTTATGCTGGTGGGAGTAGATAGGATGCTAAAGTAGTGCTACGCAAAAAGGGACGGGAATATGCATGGTGATGGAGACAAAGTATTTTCAAAAGACTTTTTCGAAAACCCCGTCGGGTGCCACTTATGCCCGAGGGAGATGATGAGATGGGTAACCACTTGATGACGAAGTGGTGTACCGAGGCAAGTGTGTGTGTTGTGTTTTCGAAAACAGATTAGATTTAAGATTTGATGACTGTCCCAACCTTACATGCGCAACCACTCTACCCTTATATGGGAAAGGGCATTATTGATTACCTAGGTCGATACTAGCTTTGAGCCCGCATTACTAGTGACGGGGGAGAGTTGGTGCTCTCTCTCTCGGGACGGGGTCGTGCCAGGTAGGGCGGCCATGACTGTTTTCACAGGGCACCGGACACACCGTTGGTACCCCGTGTTTGTGGTATGTGATGAATATGGGAGCGAGGCTCCACAACTTTATGATGTGAAATGTTGGGCACGGGGGTTACTACCAATCGAGTGGACTCCATGTTAGTGTCGTCTAGGGAAAGGTAGTGATCGGGTGCTTACCCCGGGTACTTGAGGTATCGCGGGTCGTGGATGACATGGAAGTTCCCCGGATCTTGTGGGTACAGTGTGCAACCTCTGCAGAGTGTAAAACTATTCGAATAGCCGTGTCCACGGTCAAGGACGGTTGGGCGGTGCTGCTTAAAGTATGTCCAGAGTTTTACAATCGTGTGTGTGTGAGTTGATAAAACTACTTGGGTCAAGTCAAAGGACTTGACATGATTGAGTTGGGTTGGTGCCCACTCTATTTATGTTGATATCTGTAACCTGTCCTCATGGTTAGTTGAATTCTCCTGATGCATGTCTTACAAGTTGTTGAACATGTCATTGCACTCAAAACTAGCTTTCTGCAAAAATTTACCTATATCATGCATTGTTGTATCTTGAACCAAAACATGGGTTGCTTGCGAGTACATTCAAAGTACTCATTGGCTTGCCACTGGTTATTTTATTGGCCAGACATGAAAGAACAAGATATGATGAGGAATACTTCGGCGACGAACATGCGAGCTAGGACGTTTCCCAGTCAGAATGCCTGTAGGGTTAAGGCAGATGGCATGGGTCCAAGTTATCGACGAAGATTTCCGCTGCGATGTTATACTCAAGGCTCGACCATAATGGTCCTACTTGTGTAATACGGTATGTATGGGTGTAAGACTCTTGTTATTCAGCTTCTGTGTGTTTAGTGAGCATTGATCTCTGGGATCACTGTACACGTGCATTCGGTGATCACGACTTATGAGTCGGGGTCCCCACAGGCGCGCCCGGCTGTGGCTCGAATCCGTCGAAGTTCAAGTCTCCACGGATGTCGGCCGTGAAGTTCAAACTTCCAAATCTGAACTGATGGCCAGGGGCGTAGCTTTCAATCTGCTCCAGATGGCCAAGCGAATTGGCCCACAGTGCAAAGCCGCCGAATACAAAGATCTGTCCGGGGAGAAAAGTCTCACCTTAGATCACGTCATTGTTGATGATTGAAGGAGCCATCGGGCCTATAGGTGACGACACAGAGGAACTCTCAATGAAAGCACCAATGTCGGTGTCAAAACCGGCGGATCTCGGGTAGGGGGTCCCGAACTGTGCGTCTAGGCGGATGGAACAGGAGACAAGGGACACGATGTTTTTACCCAGGTTCGGGCCCTCTCGATGGAGGTAAAACCCTACTCCTGCTTGATTGATATTGATGATATGGGTAGTACAAGAGTGGATCTACCACGAGATCAAGGAGGCTAAACCCTAGAAGCTAGCCTATGGTATGATTGTTGTTCGTCCTATGGACTAAAACCCTCCGGTTTATATAGACACCGGAGAGGGCTAGGGTTACACAGAGTCGGTTACAATGGTAGGAGATCTACATATCCGTATTGCCAAGCTTGCCTTCCACGCCAAGGAAAGTCCCATCCGGACATGAGACGAAGTCTTTAATCTTGTATCTTCATAATCTTGGAGTCCGGCCAATGATGATAGTTCGGCTATCCGGACACCCCCTAGTCCAGGACTCCCTCACTCCCCAACACTCAACTCTCTCTCATAGGTTTTGGATCTGGTGAAAATAAGATTTGAGTGGAAAGCAACTTGGGGAAGGCTAGAGATCAAGATTCATATGGTAGGAATGGAGTATCTTGATCTCAATACATGAGTAGGTGGTTCTCTCTCAGAAATCGTAAGTTGGAAGTGTAGGTTCGTTCTGATGGCTCTCCTCCACGAATGAAGAGGAGGTGGAGGCGTATATATAGCCTCCACACAAAATCTAACCGTTACACACAATTTACCAAACTCGGTGGGACCGAATCGTTAAACTCGGTCAGACCGATTTAGTAAACCTAGTGACCGTTAGGGTTTTCGGTGGGACTGACATGCATCTCGGTGAGACCGATTCGGTTAGGGTTAGGGCATAACGTAATCTCGGTAAGACCGATTACACAAACTCGGTGAGACCGATTTGGTAATAATCTTTCCAGAGAGTTGGTCAGGTAAACTCGGTGGGACCGATTTGCTCTTTTCGGTGAGACCAAGATGTTACAAAAAGGAAATAGAGAGTTTACATTGCAATCTCGGTGGGACCGATCGCTCACTTCGGTTAGACCGAAATGTTACGAAGGGAAACAGAGAGATTACAACCCCATCTCGGTGAGACCGAGATCCCTATTGGTAAGACCGATTTGCTTAGGGTTTGTGGCAGTGGCTATGACTTTTGGAATCGGTGGCACCGGATAGAAAGAATCGGTGTGACCGATTTTGGCTTTGGGTGTAGGTCATTTGTGGATGTGGGAAAGTAGTTGAGGGTTTTGGAGCATATGACTAAGCACATGAAGCAAGAGGCTCATTAAGCAACACCTCATCCCTCCTTGATAGTATTGGCTTTTCCTATAGACTCAATGTGATCTTGGATCACTAAGAGTCTTGAGCTTTTGAGCTTGAGCCAATCCTTTGTCCTTAGTATTTTGAGGGATCCACTTTCATCATCCATGCCATGCCATTCATTGAGCTTTCCTGAAATAATTGTCTTGGAATAGCATTAGCTCAATGAGCTATATGTTGTTATGAATTACCAAAACCACCTAGGGATAGTTGCACTTTCAACCATGCTGCACCGAACACAGCGAGGCGGTGGACGACGGCGAGGCCCCAGACGGGAACGACTTGGAGATGGGAAAACACGGCAGTGGAGTAGCATATTGAGAGGAGGAGAAGGGTTATAACTGGTTCTGTTGCAATTCATATCAAACTCAGGTTCACAGGACGCGTTCATATTCATAGCCAACATTCACTATCAACAACTCAAAAGATTCATATATACACAAGCTCAGCATATCTATGCATCCAAATGATTGATAGATCACACGACAATATTCATAAATAATTCACAAAAAGATTCAGATATACACATGTTCAATATGTTTATGCATCCAAATGATTGAGATCACAGCCAATATGATCCATGGACGAACTTTAATTACCTAGGGTACAGACTGGTAAATGGTGTTCAATCAGAGGTACTTCTTGCTAAAATTAGTTCTTGTACAAGTAAACTTTCGAGTACATAAGAGGCACCACAAACAATCTGAACTTTGCTTGTAGGTTTATCCTCAAATAGTGGCCTCGTGCCGACGGAGGTTTGAGCAACTTGGACACTACTTTCATCCAAATAGTTTACTGGCTCATCTTGGTCATGTATCTCGCCAAAATTCTACATTGCAGACGAGAAAGGAGGCGGTTGAGAAAATGAACCACCCAAATTTTTTGTGCAGTTCAACTGAAATGGAGCATCCTTGGCGTGCAGACTGATTAAGTCCCAGATGAATATACACGTCAACCAACTTGTCTGGAATCTTTAGACTCCATGCCATATAGTTCGCTACCATATGTGCCGATAACCAAAAGGCACAAGTTGGGACCAAAGACTGGACTGTGTTTTTCTGGGCTATGCACCAAGCAATATTTTTGGTGTTCACTCTCCTAATACTTGGAGTTTGACAATTGGTTGACGCCGGTTGATACTCGAATGAATATAGGCACTTCTTGTCAGCATCGATGCTTGTCTGAGTGAACTTTGGAGTACATAGCAGCAGCATAAGTACCTGTCCATCTGATCATTTTGTGCAGTTGTACTGAAATCACCCGATGTAATGATTTGCCTGCGAGTTCAGGCTCCAAATTACTCCTTTATGAAATCCGCAAACAGTAGCACAATACCAAATTACCAATACATATGACAGGGACAATAATCAGGATAAAGACCAGTACCAACCTGTGTGAGGTAGCATATCAATTACTATTTCCTTTGACTAGAAGCCGAGATAAGCCAAGCGACTGATAGCAAAGGAAGAAAGCAAGCGGAAATTAGCGACTGACAGGAAAGGATGGAAGCTGTCGAGGCAATGAAGCACCCAAAGTTTTTGTGCAGTTCCTCCAAAATTGAGCATCCCTGTTGGCACATATATTGAGAGAGTGAAGTTACTGTAATAGTGGGACTAGTTGATGACACATACACTAACAAATAGAAGCACCCTCATTATCTTAATGGGTAAAGTTAGCAACATAGTAGTCTTGCTTAAAGAGAGGTATTAGTTTATTTAATCAGTGCCAATTAGCTCAACTCAAGCCTCAAAGCATTGCCATTTACCATAGGTTGCAAAACTTAAAAGTGCAAAGATAAAGAAGTTTCTCATGACAGTAGCACGATACAAATAGAGATGACATCAAACTAATATGGATGAAGGCCTTAGGCCCGTACCAACCCGAGAAAAAAGCTTATTCATGTAGTCCCATAAGAGATGATAAAATACTCATTGGAATCACACAATAGTATATATTTTTGTGCACTTCAAATGTATGGTTGAAATCACTCTTGTTTACCAGTGCTGAGATTATATCGAAAGATTATCAAGAACTTCCAGCAGAGTTAAAGCACTGGCTGGGATATGGTTCATTGTATTGTCTAGTGTAGTTCCACTAAAATGTAT
Organism: Triticum aestivum; assembly: GCF_018294505.1. NCBI lineage: Eukaryota > Viridiplantae > Streptophyta > Magnoliopsida > Poales > Poaceae > Triticum > Triticum aestivum. The sequence goes on from NC_057807.1 coordinate 149,740,590, forward strand.
GATTGGCAAAACATGATCCCTGTTTGCACAAGTAGGAACAAGGTGAAACCTTCATTAGCTTAGTGAGAAAGGATAGGAAGACATTAGCATATTACTCAAACAGTAGCATCAAATTCATGATGGACAATACGCAAAACATTGCCTCATTGAACCAATGGCAATAAATTGACATGCAAAACAATAGCACTATTATGTCATGACACTAATAATATTCCGTCCCTTCTCCACCACATGATTCACCTCCATAGACAAACATTCACACGTACATGATTCAGCATAGGGTCCTACTAAAGATTTGTTTAACTCCAACAGGAAAATTAGGCAGTAATAAATTAGTGGTACTTAAGTGCTCCTAATTAATTAAGTGAGACAACAGAAGTGGAAGGGCTCCCTGGAGGATCGTCTCACATGTAAGGTAGTCGTTGCCGGAGCCCTTGAATAGCCTTTCTGAGGCCTCTGGCTTCAGCAAGATCGCCTTGGCACTGTTTATTCTTCTTCTTCTTCCTCTTCATGCTCTGTTTCTCTTTATCCTCACCAGTTGGTGAAACCAAGTACAGGATTGGCCTTCTAATTCAGAATTGGTTTTGTTAGTGAGGGAGTACAAGTGTACTAGTAAAAAACAGCATTATTTTCTCATGGCAGTCGGAAAATAGAGATGAACACATGCATTAAATATCATTCTTACCTAAAGGAAGGTTATGGCGCCAATATGGATGATGAGGATTGGAACATAGATCTCCCTTTGTGCAGTTCCACCAAAATGAACCAATTGTTCCATCTGACATTCCAGTTAAACAACACAAAAGTCACTTCTTTTAAGAAGAGTTTTGTGCAGTGCACCAAAAGGTCACAACAACAACCAGGTGAATTGGATATCCCTATTTGCACAAAAAGGCACAGAGGAAACAGTCAGAGTCTCAAACAATTACAGGCAAAAACATTTGGCTAAACTTGTCAGAGTCTCAAACAATTACAGGCAAAAAAGTGGCATGGCTTCATTTTTACCAGGGACATTATATTAAGAACAACTAAGGCTGCGTTCGGTTCACAAGTTTGGTGCAGGATTTTTGTAGGAACACAATTCCTACGGTATTCTTTCCCTTCCAACCGTTCGGAACACGGGAAAGGTGAATAGTGTTTCATAGGAAAGCTGGTCTGGTAATACTGATTCCATCGGATTAGAAACATCCACGCGCTGCTCATTTTTTGGGCGGAAGCCCGAGGCAGGCGCTCGCTGCCATGCGTTAGACAGGTTGATGTGCTATGTTTGCCAGAATAAAAAAATAAACCTATGTGTGGTACGTGAGGTGAGGACTAGAGTAGTCACTGTGCAGCTGAATAAACAAATAGCATCTCATACTGCCAAGCATGCTACTCTAAAAAACAAATATTTACATTTCGTAGTCCATCCGAACACATTCTATTGAGAGTTTCCTTCGGTTCGCTGTTCCATAGTTTTATACCTACATTCCTTTCCTATTCCTCTATTTTCATCTAGACCTATGTTTTCTGCCCCTTTATTCCGACCGGAGCCTAAATATTTGGTATAAGGGCATGGGACAGTGGGTGCACCCGAAGTACAACACCATGTACGTAAACATGGGCATAAAGTGGTGATTCATAGTTTGTTGCCCCGAGAAACAAACATCCAAGAAACATATCTGGGTTGGTCCCATTTTTGTTCACTCTAGCCACCTACTCCTATGTGTGGATAGCAAATGTAGTCCTGGTCATACCATTGTGTACAGCGTTACCCCTATATTTCCCTTTTCGACCAAGAGACCGGTTGGATGACCAGTCTGTACTACTTTCATCCCCTTTCCTTCCTGTTTGTACCAAGTCCGATGTACATACTAAATTCCCCCACCCCCACTTTATTTCAATGACAAGTATTTTCGGACGGAGGGAGTACAAGATTCGACTCCATGAAGTAGCTTTACCTCTAACAATAGAAGAAAAAAATAGGTGACGTTGGACCATCCGATCGAGAGGGGCTGAGAGGTAGAAAATGATGCACATGCAGCGACGTAACAAGCTGGGGAAGTAGAGCTAAGGCGGTTTCGAACGAAGATATACCTGAAGGTCATCGGGATGTGGATAGGTGGGCGGCGGGAGGCCGGATCCGCCCACAGGCAAAGACGAAGGGATCGGAGGACCTCCCACGCCGGCACTCGGCCAGAGATAACGGTGCGGCTGGTAGTGGGTCTCCTCCCTCGCTGTCGATGACGGCCTAAACGCTGCCCCTCCTCCCCTTCACCGGCGGAGGGGGATACGTCTGGATCTGTAACCAGTGGTGAGGATAGAAAGCCGGTGTTTTTTGATGGGAGAAAGACAGGGTTACTACCCCTATCTTGTTTAGATCTGGAGAGGATGAGAGTGTGTGAATAGAGCAGCCCTAGCAAGCAAGCGCGGAGGCTCCGGCCTATATATAAGTAGTTGGGTAGTTTTCCTTTTTCACTCCATCAAAACAATCATTTAAAATTGTGTACTACTACATGTCAGGTCGCGGTTTTTTTAGTTGTTGATTGTTTTTTGAGATAGCTACCCGCTTGTTCCAAGTGGTGTTACGGTGTGCCAGGTCGCAGTTCGTATCGTTCAAGTCTGGTAGTACTACAAGTCCCTCCATTAAATGAACAACCACCCCCTCGTAAAAATTGTGAACAAGCCCACAGCTAAAATTAGCGGAAACGTGGGTTGCCCCAACATGCATTATTATTTATATTTTCTACTCCCTCAGTTCCTAAATATAAGTCTTTTTTATTAGCCACACCTAAGACAAGAATTTTTTTATTAGTAGTGAACCCCACATGTCATAGACACAAAAATTGTGGCAAGATTCCCCTAGGCAAGCCAAAGTGTGTCTAACAATTTGAGCAACTCGGGTTAGGCAGGTGTGGCAAGTGTGGGAAAAATAATGTGGCAACATAAGACAAACATAGTCACAATCCAAACAGCCCCGTGATTTTTTGTGACATGCATGAAAATTTGGTTAGTTAGATTTATAGTCAAAATTTGGCAAGGTGCATCAAATCAACACATGCAAGTATCAAAAGGAAAGTCACGGCATGCATGCATGCGTTGTACTCCCTCCGTTTCCAAATATAAGTCTTTTTAGAGATTGCAATAAGTGACTACTCCCTCCGTTCCTAAATGTAAGTCTTTTTAGGGATTCCACTACAAACTACATATGGATGTATATAGACATATTTTAGAGTGTAGATTCACTTATTTTGTTTCGTATGTAGTTCATAGTGAAATCACTAAAAAGACTTATATTTTGGAACGGAGGGAGTACATACGAAGCAGAATATGTCTACTCCTACATACGAAGTAGCCCATTTGAAATGTGTAAAAAGACTTTTATCGAATGCAGTGCTTTGATGTGTCGCGTCAACTCGTACAAGACCGAGAAATTTGATTACTATGACGCCCTCTCCCTCGCGGACTGAGCTCTGGTGCCTTAACTGCACCTACCTTTGGCTGCATGACAGGTGGGCCAACCACCTGTTGGGCCCACCTATCGTGGACGCAAAGGCAGGAGCAGTAAGCAGAAGCTTTCGCTACACGCTATCCCTCCCGCACGAGGTGGACGGACATGCAGCAGTGGATTCGATACTGTAGAAGTAGGAGTGACATCATTGTTCGTCTTCTCGAAGAGGCGAAGAGCCAAGTGCAAACCAAACGTGGCAGTTGCGAACGCTCGCGTGGTGCGGTTCCTTGGAGTACTAGCCGGGCTCTTGCATGAGACAAAATTGCTATTGTTTAACAGTTAAACTCCATTATCCATTGGTTGATACTCATTCTGCATAGGTCCACGCGCTTAGCACCATTTCCTCCTGGGGTCACCAATGTTTATTTGCTAATTAATAGCATTCCATGCAATGAACTAGCCATTGCAAGTCATTAAAAGCATGTACACCTATCATATCTTATTGGTTGATACGTATGTCAAGAAACAAGAAACAAGGTAGAAGTTAATGCACCACGCCTAATTGTTTTGGGACTATTTGGTTTTCATAAGATGACTTACACACCTAGACGGAGGGAGTAGTATAGACCTGTAAACCGGAAAGGAGTATTTGCCTTTCTAGAGATTTCAACAAGTGACTAGACTTTGGCTCGAAAAAAAACGAGTGACTAGACTACACCGTGTGCAGTACCCCCTCCCTTCCGGTTTATAGGGCTCAAATCTCAAATCTCATGAACCAAGGCATTTTGCGATTGGAGGAATGTATCTCGTACTTTACAAAACTACCCTAATTAAACTCATGCATTAATTACGTAGTTCTCTCGTTTTCCTCTCCGCCTTGGTCGCGGTGCACAATATCGAGAGAGTGCTTGGATACGTTTTAGTCTCATGACTAAAAGTAGTGGGACTAAAACTTGTTAGCCTCATCCATGCTTGGATCCAAATACTAAAGAGACTAAAATCAAGTTAATGACATTTCAAAGCATCCGGGCCCGCGTGCCATCCACCAAATCACGGCGAGGTGCTACAGTCGAGACTCACATGTCACCCCGGTGTGGCCGTCATGACCCATCATATCACAAAACCCACACCTTTACCAACAGTGGTAAGGTGGCCTCCAAGTTGAACTGGATGAAGCAACCATCATTTCAATGGAATGCTCGTTCAAGCCCTTTCTTCCCTTTCTTGAAGAAAACCTCACTCTAGGCTACTCACTTCTGCCATTTTTCTTCTCTACCGACGAAGGAAAGGTGGGCGAATCAGTTATGCTGCTATATTTTCATTCCAATAATCTTCTTTTTGCGAAGCACCGACCGATTCTCACATCCTATTCTTTTCCCGTTTTCATTGCGATTGTTGTTTCCTTTCAATTGCTTTTTGTTTGTCAGTTCATTGATGGATCCTGGAGCACTAGGCAAAGAGTTGCCGGCGGACAACCCACTTGAGACAGCGATCTCCAGGAAGCGAGCGCCGACCAACGAGTTGACCATGTTGGCGGGCCAACCCATGGAGACGAAGAACTCCAAGAAACAAGCATTAGCCAAAGAGTTGAGGACGTTGGCGGACGAACTCCTCAAAGAAAGTTGGAAGAATAGCAAGGGCCCCACCGTGCCTACGTAGGAGCTCTGATTGCCACCTATGTGAGGCTCAAGACCGAGTTTGAGGAGATTGTCGCCGCTGAGAAGCAGTATTCCCCTGGCAAGGTGATGGCCCCCATCGAGGACGAGGAGATGGCCCCCGGAGGGATGAAATCCCCCGGTGAGCTGCACAAGGTAAAAAATAATGGCTTATTACCATAGTTGTGGTTTTTGATTATTTGCAATGTGCTTGCTTTTTGATTATTTGCAATGTGCTTGCTAATATATTAGTGTTGTGCAGGTGCCGGTGGTTGTCCTTGATGATTCCGATGTCGTGCCCCGTCCTGTTGGCATCGCCCCGGAGATCGATTCCGATGCCGCTGTCCATCCTGTGGACATCGTCCCAGAGATCGATTCCGATGTCGCGGTCAGTCCTGTGGACATCGCCTCAGAAATCGATTCCCATGCCGCTGTCCGTGCTGTGGTCATTGCCCGAGAGATCGATGACAAGAAATAGTTGGTCGCGCTAATCCTTCAGGGTAGTTTGCGTTGCCCTGTGTTTATTTACCAGAACGATGCATGTTATCAAACCATCTTAGGGCTAGTGCACTGTCTTGTGTGGGCGGATCTTGCTACTTTTGTTTGATAGTGAATCATGCGATGAATCATGCGAACCCTCTCCGAGTTATGGAAACAGATGTATCCTTGCCAGCTTTTGATGTAATATATGGCATGCTTAGATGTAAGTTTGAACTGTTTATCATATCAGCAGGGCTTGTTTGATGATTCTTGGTGTTAGTAGGCTAGCTACTGTGCGAGCTATAGTACTTGCAAAACACTCACCGAAGAGAAACGTTGGGGCTGATGAGCTCGTGGTACGCTTATACTTATCCCTCGTCGATCAACCAATAGACCTAGCTCCTAAAATTGTAGGCTTAGCGATCGATCAGACAATAGTCGACATACATTTAGGCCTCATTTGGTTCATAGGGTAGGAAAATCGTAGCAAAAGTACAGAGAACGTGCAACACAAAATCATAGCTGTGCAGAGACGTACTCCCTCTGTTCCAAAATAGATGACCTAGGCAGATTAGTTTGGCCTAGTGGGTTCAGTGATATGACGTGGTACAGTGCCGTCCAGTCTTCGCGTGTGGTAGCAGTATTGCGGGTACAGTAAGTTTTCTTGAAGAAGCGGAATTCAATGAAGTCATGATGGTTCCTTCGTTCGAACAACTTACCGTGGGAAAGGTTGGGCCTGCGATATGGCAGGGGTAGACCAGGATAATTTTGTGCATGGCAGGTGGACCAGGATGGTCGACGTCCCACATGTCGGCGAATGAAAGTATTCTTTTCGATATAGAGGACGAGCAACGAGTATTCATTGTTTATTTTTGATGAAAGCTATTGTCTCCGCTGTTACTCCTTGACTTTGTGAATGCCTCTCTCTCCTCCACATAAGCGGGGACTACTTGCTATGCATGCAACGGGCAGCTGGCGGGTGATCTCACATTATCACCATATATTTCTTGGAGTCCGTGCGCGGCGGGAGGGCGATCTCTTCTCCCTCCCCCGTTTCTCTCTTCTCAGCCGACGCCCGCCGAGCGATTAGATTTCGGCTATCGACGGTTTATTCAATTACGGTCCCACATGTGAGTGAAATTGCAAGACAACGCGTGTCCCCTCTGGTGAGCGACGCGTACGAGTCGTAAGTGTGCCGCCTTTTCCTTTAGAACTTGCAAAGCGTAACATTTTCGCGCGATCGATCGATAGAAATCCAGAACAAAATGACGAGGGCGGTGCTTTCCCGCTCGTTAGGCGGGCTAGTTCGAGTGATATGACGTGCTACTGTGCCGTCCACTTGCTCCATTTTTATGTAAGCAAGAGTTTACACTCGTACGCGGGAGGAGTGCGAAACACCACAGATCTGATTTTGATTGAGGGATAACTGTTCCCTACCAAATAATGGAGGATTGTTACTCCCTCCGTCTAGGTGAGTATGTCATCTTAGGTTGTGCGCCGTGACCAAGGAGGAGGGAAAAACGAGAGACCTTAATGTTTATTTGCTAATTAATAGCATTGCATGCAATGAACTAACCACTGCATGTCGTCTTTGATAGTCTCAAGTCATTAAAAGCATGCACACCCTTCATCTCTTATTGGTTGATATGTCAAGAAACAATAAACGAGGTAGAAGTTAATGCATCGCGCCTAAGTGTTTTGGGATTATTTGGTTTTCATAAGATGACTTACACACCTAGACGGAGGGAGTAGCGATTATAGCATGATAGTTAGGGCATCTCCAGCGCTGGCCCACAAATTTACACTGGCATCTGTCCGAGGACACTAATGGATGCCATCTGATGCTGCCCGCATACCTTTCGACAACTATATGAACTAACTGGACGAAATTCGTGCAAACAAAGCAAATTTCAAATTAACCGGATGAAATTCATTACATTTCGAAAACTTTTCCTACAAACCGGACGAAATTCATTACATATTTCGCACAAACCATACTAAACGTACTGTAAACCTAATCTAAACGATAGCTGGCGCCCGACCACCATGTCCGGCCATGAACCCGAGAAAGCCGGCCCTTGCCTTTGCCTCCTCCTCATCCGCCTCGATAACCTCCTGCTCCAGCCGGAGCACTAGGTTATGAAGATTTACGCCTCCACGTCACCGTCAAGCGGCTAATTGGCCGCCGATGTTTACCCCACCAAGCTTGGCGTCGACTGAGTGGAGTAGCGGTGGCCTTCTCGGGACCAGAGCGGTGGCGACCTACCATGTACTACTCTTCCTCGCTGCCGGCTGCGCCTGTGCACGCGCGCCGGCTTCGTGGTCGTGGCGGCGGAGGGCGGCCCGGGGGGTGCCGGTGATCTCCCTTGTTTGCTCCTGCGACAGTACAACGAAGAGAGCTTTGGAGCACGCCCGGAGCGGAGCCGCCGATGTCCCTCGTCTGCTCCTGCGACAGTACGTCCAAGAGAGCTTCGGAGCGCCACGAGGCCATGGTTGAAGTGGTGCCGACAGAAGGAAGGGACCAGAGGAGAATAAGTGTGGGTATTTGGCTATGGCTGGGAGCTGGGGCTCAAGTTAATATAGCGGGCGAATGGCAATGAGCCGCGGCCGACGGATGGACAACTGGCGCCGGAGTAGGTTCGTCGGGCGTGAATGCGGGTGCTGCATCAGTGACTTAACTGCAGATGCGTTTGGGTGTCTGACATGTGGGCCCGACGGGCGTCTGGCCCGCATGTCAGTGACACACCAATTGCACCTGCAGTTAAGTCCAGTGAATGCGGCATTGACATTCTGGAGAGACGGTGACCGTTTCAGGCGCATGCGGACTGTTTGACTGGTCAACCATACAAATACGGGGCTATACGCTGAGCCAGCGATCGTATAATCACCATATCTCATATAGAATGATCAAAGTGAGCTATCAAGACAAGTTCGATGACCGCCAATGCATTTTACTCGGTTATAAATGACCAGGATTGAAGGGGAATCCTAATTTGCTTTGTCTTCTGTCCTTGAGCTCTTGACAAACCAATGCACTATACGGTTGTCCGGCCACTCCACCTTAGAGCTCTCACCAAGCGTCGTTCATGCCACCGCACTGCACACTAACCAGTAAGGCAGCGATGGCATCCCGCCGCGCTGAGTTCCTCACCGCCCACGAATGCACACAAAATGCTAGGGAAGCGATGGCATCCCGCCATGCCGGCTTCCTCGCCACTCGCGACCTCACAACTATGTGGGAGAAATTTGAAGATGCCAAGGCCGAATGGGCGGTAGAGCAAGAGGCGGCCAAAGCTGCACAGAGGGAGCAGAAAAGTCAGAAAGCACTCAAGAAAAGAGAGGCCCGCCGCCACAAGAAAGAAAAGGACACACGCGCTGCTGCGGAGAGGTCGGCGGAGATCCAAGCACGGTGGGGTGTCGTCGACAAAGCCGGGAAGGAGAACGACGGCGTCTGGCCAGCATGTGAGAAGTAGTAGTACTAGTAGTTAGTGTGTGTGTCTGTGTCTGAGTATGAGCATGTACCAGTACTACTAGTTACTACTATAGTTTTTAGAGCAAATTACCAATACATTAGCCTAGACTAAATGTTAAAATTCCTATCCTATGCATCAAATGGCATCTCTTTCTCTATAGGAATTGAGATGCATGTCATCTCACTTCCTATGATTTTCATATTCCTATCCTATGAACGAAAGGAGGCCTCTGTTGGAGTAAATACTGTAGCTAGCAGTACTATTGGTACAGTAGTTTTCTTCAAGAAGCGGAATTCAACGAAGTCATGGTGGTTCCTTCGTCCGAGCAACTTCAAAGTGGGAAGTGGGCCTGTGATTTGACGGCTCATTAGTCATTGTTACTGCGGCGCGATGACCTGGGTGACTCTCCCTTGGAGTTTTGCGTGCATGGCAAGTGGACCAGGATGGTCGATGTCCCACATGTTGGCGAACGGAAGTATTCTTTCTGATATCGAGGAGCAAGGAAACCGCGTGGTATAGTATCACTGCTGATTGGTTCGCAAAAAAATAGTATCACTGCCGATTTATAATTATTTTTTATTTCTGATGAACGGTAGCGTTTCAACTCTTACGACGAAGGGTGCCAAACACGGCACGTGCTGGATGTCCCACACGTGAGCGAAAGGAGTGGGACATGAACAGCGTGGTACAGCCCAGCGTAAAAAAACAACGTGGTAGAGCATCTCCACTTCTTCCACTTCTGGGTCGGAGACCATACATAGTAGTACTTAGTTGTATGAACGATACAAAGTGCGGCCTAGAGAGAAAGACATGTCTAGTTGGAAGGTCTCAGGGCATACACGTAAACAAATATAAAAGTTAATATGTGCCTCCAACTAATATAGTAGTAGTAGAGTACTTAGGCACGTACTCCATAACATCACCGTGCATTGCACGTACAACATTTAGTGGTAGTACGTAGTAAGAGACAAATGCCTCCCAAGAGTTCCCTTCTCGACCTACTTTTGGGTGTTTGGTAGAGTGTATGGAGGGTGCATGAGTCCACACTAGTTTAGCACAAATACACTAGAAGCATGCATGAAGAGAGCATGCATGAAGAGGGGTGTTGAGTTGAGCATGCATGAAGAGGGAACAACTATGCTGAGACGAGAACGCAACCAAACACACCCTGTATGCCACGCATGTTCATACCATTTGTGCCTTTCTACTTCACTTACTGCGCTACATTACTCAGGTTTGTACGTCCACTCCTAGGTACATGTCCGTATCGTAGTTCCAGTGCCACGTGTTCTTCATATAGATGGAATGATCATTGCATAACACGTGCGCCTTGATGCTAGATGTCTCGCGTGTTGGCAAAAGGATGAACAAAGCTCACGTAAAAAAATAGAGTGGAAGAACATAGATTCCGGACGACCGAGAAGGAGGAAGGAACCTCGTGATGGAGCGTCTGCACTCATAATATTTAATATTATTCAGCGATATAAAATTAACCAATCATCTCCACAGTGGACTGGAAGAGTACGAAACACGGCATCCCAGTGTAGTTACATCAGACTAGTACATGGCTAACCCACGCTATCACCATATTTCTTGGCTTCCGTGCGACACCTATCTCTAGTAGTCCAACAGCATGTATCACTTCTCCCTCCTTGTCTCTATCAAAGTGCGGCGGGCTGGCGTTTCTGCCGTCTATTGAGGTCGGTTAACTATCACATGTTAGCGACATGCCAAGATCATTCTAAAAAAATTCCTTTCACGTTCCGTTTTCAAAAAGAAAAAAAAATCCTTTCACGTACGAATTTGCCTGTATGCTTTGAGCAACTTGCATGTCCTATACTGCTCCTGTTTGATACTCTAACTTAGCTAGAGGTTAGACTAACTCATGACTAACCCTGAACTAACTGTAGCCAAAGAGGTGTTTGGGTGACAGGGTTAGATTGACAATAAATGCACTTCATGGAGAGAGAAAAGTGATTTTTCAGTGGTCCTAATGAGAACTATCTCTAGTTAGCACCTCTTGGGTGGGATAGTTTTTTTGGTGGGTTCAGTGCAACTTGATCCAATTTAAACCCTCATGCTTGGATACTTTATGGCTATTTGAGCCCCAACTAGCTCAAACTAACTCTAACCGATGGATCCAAATAGGGCCTATGGCCAGTCTCGACGCGGAGCAGTCGCGTGCACCGGGAAGCGGCGCTCTCTCGGCCGTCGCGCCACTTCAAAGCCGGCGCCAGTGAGAGGTCGCCTCCGCTCTGGCCGGGCATTAATGCGGCACTGACGCTCCAGGGCGACGCTGACCGTTTCATGCGAGAAGCTCGCGCTGGCAAGGGAGTATAGGTTTTGAACCATTTCAGGTGTAGTAGTAATGGTAGGTTGCAAAACTACTCAATTATTGCACTCAGTTTCCTAAGAAATAGTGGTAAAAAACGTTACTCCATAGCCCGCTTCCCTTCTCCTTCCTGCTCGTGATTTACGTGGCCATGTTAACGTGGTTGTGTCAAAAAAATGTCACTTCCTGCTCGTGATTTGCGTTATATAATTACAAGCAAGATTCTCGTGCATTGCACGGAACATCAATATGCATTTTTTTAACAAAACACCTGTTGTGATTGACCCATGCAGGAGTAACCCCATGTGTAAAAACTAATGATATCTCGAGAATTTTATCAGAAAACTGGTATCTCGAGAATGTCATCGAAAAATGAAAGATGAGAGATAAGGCGAGGAGGAGTGGAGCATGGTGGTGACTGGTGGTTGGAATGGGCGGAGGCATGGGGATGGACGGCGCCGGTAGGTGGCAGCGGCCACCATGCATGCTAGATTGTTCCAGAGACTTATTCCTTTTTTAATTGCTGAGCAATGAGGTTGCGGGAGATAATGATGTGGATAGAGGTGCGGGTATCTTTTGTAAAATTATCATAGTTTGCTTCCTATCCGTCAGATATAGATCATACAGTCTGTATTACAAGATGGCAGGCACACCATCATTGCCAACTCATTTTTTATAAGGGTATACAAATGATAAGTTTGTTGACTACTAAAGTAAAGTGGAATCTGTCCATGTTATGCAAGTAAATAAAGGTGATTGTTTATCATACGGGTAAGGTTGGATGAAGGGTGGTAGGAACAAATGCTCCGCCTAGAGCATGTGTGTGTGAGATGGAGTCTTAGTGTGTGTGTGGTGTGTGTGTGTGATAGAGAGAGAGAGAGGAGAGAGAGAGATGGAGTCTTAGTTTGTGTGTGTGTGTGAGAGAGAGATGGAGTCTAA
>NC_057807.1:149753274-149839702 GCF_018294505.1 Triticum aestivum
TGTGAGAGAGAGAGAGAGAGATCGAGTCTTAGTGTGTGTGTGTGTGGGGGGGGGTGTGCGTGCGTGCATGTGTGTGTGTGTGTGTCGCGGGGTCCTCTATGGCGGATATAATTTAAGTGTGCATGGCTTCATCATAGGGAGGTGATGTGTATGGCAGAGGCCACCAACAATGGGGTGCGAGAGAGAAAATGCCTGTAGGAGGGAAGAGAAGGTGCGTGCGCGTGAGAGGAGTCGACATCGAGGGAACGTGTTTGTTTGAGAGACACCACGGAAGATTACTGTATATCGATGGTGCATGTAGGCAGGAATTAAACAAAGGGATGGTCTTATTGGTTTCGAGGATATAGGGGAAGAGTGAGAGGCGCGCGGGGCGGGGGGTAGCTAGAAGGAGATTGTTAAGTGTGAGTGTGTGTTTTGCCCATCCAGGCGGAAGTTATGTGCACAAAAGAGGAGAACGATTCGATGTGGCATTAGGATTGAGGGTAATTAACTACGTATGGAGACATAGAGACCTTGAACGTGCATGTGTTAGAGGTATACATGTATACGTGGGATGTGTGTGTGTGTGCGCGCATGAGCGAGATAAAAGAAAGAAGACATAAGTCCTAAGATCAACGACATGGGAGAGACGGATCGATATGACAATATGCATGCATGTGAGAATGCAGGGAAGAAGGCCCGACAATTGAGCATGTGCTTTTGTCTTTAAGATATAGTGGCGTGGGCTGGAGCATGCATCTATGGCAAGCAGAGGGGGTGAGGCGCAACGATTGTGCAAAAGAGATCAACCTATAAATGCATATGTATGGATAGACATATATAGTGTGGGTGATAGGAAGCAAGACTCCGTGCGAGAAAGAAATGTTGATGGAGAAACTACAGATAGATATAGAGATGGAGATGCTAGCTGGAGAGACATCCGTTAGTTTGGGTATCGGAGATAACCGTCGGGTGGTTCAAACGGTGAAGTTATATATGTGTGTGAGAGGGCACTTGACTGCATGTAGAGAGAAACATATGTAGTGTGCGTGATAGGAATCAAGAGTGGGGGCGAGAAAGAAGGTTGATGGAGAAACAGATAAATAGAAAGATAAAGATGCTAGCTAGTGTGCGCTAGAGATAGGAGTCGAGTGGATCAGAAGGTTGGGTTATGTGTGTGGGTGTGAGAGAGATAGAGAGAGGGTGCATGTGAGTCACATACAAACAAATATCAGAGAGAAATGAGATCCAGAGAGGTGGAGTTTTGTGTCTGCGAGAGAGAAAGATATTTCACAACGAGAGTGATAGCTAGAGAGACATATGAGGGAACGCAAGATATCTCTAGGGAGAGAGGGTGTGTTTGAGCGACATACAAGAGAACAATGGAGAAATATGAGACCCTGGGAGACAGGCTTTGTGTTTGTGTGTGAGAAAGAGATATTGAAGAGGAAGAGTCGTAGGTTCTCATATCTAAGGAGCGAAAGACATCTCTGTATGAGGGGAGTGCGAGTGGCACAAATGGGAATAGTTGAGAGAAATGAGACCCCGAGAGACAAAGTTTTGTGTTTGTGTGAGAGAAAGAGATTCCACATGGAGAATCATAGCTAGAGACACATAGCAGGGAGCGAGATATACTTAGAGAGAGATAGAGTGATGAAGGTCGATGGAGAGAGTACCGTCTGTGTGTTACGAAGATAAAAGATCATTGTCAACATACAAGTAGCACGAGAGATGCCTGAGAGACGATGAACGCGTATAGGTCCAGAGAGATAGTCCTATATAAGCATGAGTGATAGCTATATGAGACGAATATCTGGATTAAAGGGGATTCTAATATTTAAACTGGAGATCACGACATCGATAATATCATAACGCAAATTGGTGTATCAAACATGCATATTCATTTGAATTTGGGCACACGTGTAATGTTATATAGTTTATCAATATTGGTGATCCATAGATTCTTCAATTACAAACAATGTATGGTTTATATGCAATTAATGTCTAAACGGGATTACACTATATGTTGAGTGTGTGAAACACATTATACATGTTTGAGAAGTTAAAAAAATCCCACATGAAACACACATTAATTGGAGACAGTTAGCGAGGAATGCGTACATTGGATTTCAACATGAAGTGGTTTCAAATATTTGAAAATCCAAATTGATGGATACAACCTCATGAATCTGAGATCATGCAATTTGTAAACCATATTTATGTATAAATGGTGTTGTGCTTTTGAAAGTATATATATAAAAAAATGATGTATACAAAATGTAATTCCAATTGAAAATGGATCCCGCCCGAAAAAAATAGTAGAATACAAATGGGATTCGAATTGAGTTGGCACGGTAAACGTGCACTGTGCAAAATTTGAACGAAGCGGGGAAAGTCGCAGTAACCGCCCGAAACCAAAATCTGCAAGATCGAAATCACTAGTGCCTATCCCTGCCGCGCAAAGCCTATCTGATGAATTTCTATAGGTTTCGATAGGGGTAGGTTTGTAATTTCACCCAAACGTGACGTAACCGCCTCTCACCCGGATTCATACACGGTGGGCGCCAAAACACAGTGTGCCCTCGGCCGAAATCGACTCCCTCCCCGATTCATATTCATACACGGTGGGCGCCAAAAACAAACTCTCGTCGGCAAATATTCGGTGTATGCGAGATTACCGTCCTATCCCCAACCGACTAATGTTGCTGTGCTGTAGTAGAAATTTGAAACAGGGGCTAAGTTTGTAAATTTCCTCGCATTTGAGACAAGTGCGCCCTGAATACATGGTTCCCCCCTCCTCTCTACCTCCCTTTTCCCCATTCGTACTCCGTGGGCGCCAAAACACCCTCTCCACCCCACCCTCCTCCGTCCACCGCCGTCCGCCACCCCATCCACCGCCGTCCTCCTCCACCATGCCAGAGTTGATACCCCGACGCCGCCGTCCATTACAAGAGATCGACCTCTCTCATCCACGCCTTCGGACCGGGATCCTTGCATCCCGTCCTCTCGCTTCATCCCCGCTGTCGTCCACCTTGTAGGCGCCGCTCCTACGACCGTCTCGTCCACCGTGCCCCGCCGCCACCATCTACCCTCCTAGATCTGCTTCCATGCTGCCGACAGCCATCGCTACCGTAGCACCGTCAAATTCTCACCAGATGCGTACACGGCGCCGCACCAGAGGCGGTACTCTTTCGTATCTGCTCAACTTATTTATCGCAACCAGAAAATAGATCGCCACTGCTTTACTCTGATTTCTTGTCTTGGTTGCAAAGTTGCCTTTGTCTGGTTTGCACCTTCAGATCCGCCATGGCACGCTCAACACTATACTCCCAATGCTTATGGTTTTCCCCTTTTATATTCCACACTAGTTAAATCACAGTAGACTAAATTTCAAAATTGAGTCAGTCGATTTTTCAGAGCTCGCCGGAGTTCGCCGATGCGATCCAAGGGGCTCGGTTGGTTGTGGGGCCTCGCCAAACGAAGAAAACTCGACGTGGGTGGGGGGTGGGGGTGGTGGAGGAACACAGGCGGTGGGGGCCGGTGGTCCGGCCGGCGGCCCGTGCGGTGTTCTGTATGGGAAGAATCAGAGACGAGGAAGAAGAAGGGTTAGGAGACGTAGGATCTTCATCCAATCGCCTGAAATGGTCGAGAGACAACTGGGAGTTGCATTCTTAATGCGCTCTGGTTCATCATGTATGGGCACTGCGCAACCAACATTTTATTATCCAAAATTTGCTTGCTCTTCTTTACCATGTTCGATAGTCCTAGCCTGTACGTGGTCGATAGGCTTTCAATTACTAGCGGCAATACAACACCGTATTTTCAAGCCAGTTCCACTTTCCCGATTTATATATCATGGTTAGGGTGTACCCCTGTTATGTACACTATGATCTGCCTAGTTGCTGTGTGCTCTTGTTATCATGGTTTGGCAATAAACTATCTATATAGTATATTATGAACCTATCATCTGCCAGCTATCCTTACTTCTGGAGCCTATTTTTTTGTGTACTTGTGCCAGATTATATAAATGCACGCACGATATTACAGCACAAATGAGCTCTCTCATCAGAATCCAGTGATAGCACATAAGTGTTTACAGGGGCGCCCCTATATTAGAATATCATCTGCATTACAAAGATAATCTCACAACTATTTATGTTTTCATGGTTCTCAGATATTATACGCAATTATAGTGAATATCAGAATCCGCGCATCAAAAGAATATTGTGGAACACTGCAATGACTTACAAAATTGGCACCAATGCATTGAGTGCCATTCTGGAAGCAATGAAACTCGTAAGCTCCCCACCTGTTGATTCTTGTTCAGAATATCATTCTAATGACTATTCTAACGTCGAGGAGTCAAAGGTAGATGGCCTGTCCTGTTCACCCATCAAGGTGCCTGTTATAATTTGGCAAGGTTTTATTGATTGCGCGTATCTTGCATATGTTGTCTTACATTTCTTCTACTTTGTTGCACCACCATCTGCTTAGTTTACTCATCATATAACTCAAGATGCCATGCCCATCCATTATCAATATATATTCCATCTGTCGTCATACCATGTTTTTCCACTCAAATGCTGTTCTTGTGCATCAGACATCAAAAAGGAAGAGGGTGATTGCCGAACCTGAAGGAGCACCAGCAAAGTCGTTGAAAAACATGGTGGTGCCGGAGAAATCAGATAACGCCCCATTAATATTGGCTGTAGAACTAGCGACACAAAACATAGGACCGACTCCAGCAGACTGTACCCATACTTCACTGGCCACACCACTAGCCCCACCACACAGGACCTGCACTCCAGCAAAGGGTATACCGATTTCATTTGCCATAGCACCAGCCGTACCACAGAAAAATCCCACTCCAGCAAAAAGTACAGCAAGTCCACCGGCCGAAGACCTATCCCAACTGCAGAGACGGCCAATTCCTGCAGATTGGAACCCCATTCCATTTGTTCCTAGTTTAAAAGACAATGCTTTCAATGTTGTTAGGGACTACGTGCATATATTCCCATCATGGGAAGATTATAGTGAAGACAAACACCATTTTCACATCTTCCTGTCCAACTTACGTGTAAGGGCTATTATTCATGGTTATTATTTTCCTGTTTTCAGCTAATCGAACACATCAATGATTTACATTACATTGTTGTAAATAGGTGAGGGTCAATCTGGATAGTCATGACGAGCAAAGCTTGCTTGTGCTTTTCAAGGAAGCATTGCACCAGTATCGGTGTTACCTGAGGAAATCACACTTTGATGGCAAGTCTATAAACGAATTTCCGGTGAAGTCTCTTGTGCTAAATTTAGAATACATTGAATGGAAAAACCTCGTTATGCACTGGTCTCGTTCCCAGGATGAGGTACTGTCTATGAAATCACATGACAATTTGAACTTCTACTTTTCTGCATGTGCCTTATGGATCTTTTTTGCAGGAAATCAGCTCGAAGAAGAATTCCGGTTTGAAAAGAACGACAGGATATCACAAATATGCTGCCCGTTGCTTTGCTCTTGTTAGTACCTGTTGTCCTGTATCACTGTACTTGCATACATACCTGGTTCATTATGTGACAGCAGTATGCATGATCGCTTGCTTATCAATTGTTCACTCCAAATTATCTGATCTGTATGAATGGTTACATTAGAGTAGAATATATCCAATGCCAATGAATTTTTTTAGCTCTGCATTGTTCTTGTAAGTACATGTTGTCCTTTATCAGTGTACTTATATTGACAGGTAGTTGTTCATGTACCATCACTCTGCAGCTTATTTTCCTTTGCCCTCCATTTTCTACACATCAGATCTATATTTACTCTTACCATAAGGTTGGTACTGAAGAAGTTTAGGTGTGCATTGCTCTTGGCTGTGCCTTTTGCCTGTATCGCTGCACATACATTTATAGCTACTTGGTTATGTAGCATCACTCTTCATCTTATCTTAAATATTCTCCATTTTTTCGTATATTATCACATCTATATTTACTCTTAACAAAATGTAGAATAAAGGCAATGCATATGAAGAACATTCTGTGCTAAACTTCTTGAATTGCCCCCCATCAGCATGGACAAGGGTTTTATAGAGCCCGTCTTCACCAGTAATGTAAGTTTGTCCTTCTCAAGCCTTCAAACTTTGTTGTGTATATTTGGTTAGGCATGACTGTGACAGCTGTTTATTTTTGGTGTTTGCATCAAATTGCATGTTTAAAGTTTATTATGTAGTTCATAAACAAAAGTTTGTCCTTCTCAATTTAAGTTTTCAGTTGTACAACCAAGTTCCTTCTTTATACCATGTAAATTAAACTATACAGAGCAAGTGATCTTCTTTTGCACTGCATGTATGCTTCTATTCTTCATCCGTAATCCAGTGGTGTGGTGAACCTACCCACTACAGCACAATGTCATATTCTACAATGTCTTAACTATGAACAATGTCATATCATTCTACTATTATTTAAACCGCCTCTTTATTTGCCAATCTGAAATGGGATAAATTGACAGCACACTAACCATTGATACTTATAAGTTCTTGATCTGTAATCCAATGGTGTCGTGAAGCTGCCAACTCCTTCACAATGTCAATTCCTACCATGTCTTGACCTGAACAATACCATATTGTGTTAATGCAATTTTAAACTTTGTCACTTTATTTGTCAGTAAGAAATGTGATGAATTGTCAGCACTGATACTTCTATGTGCAAAACCTGTCATCTGTCTGCTTGTTTATCTTTCAGAGTGAGGAAGATATAAGTGTTGAACAAGCGCAGTCTCATCATCTTGCTCAGCTGCTTGCGCTGCAGCTCCCCAGCAGGGCTAACCTTTCTTGAACTCTATTGAAGTGCTGTCGGTTCTCTATATTATTTTGTCGGCGTGTTTATTTGCACTGGTGGTGATCTTTGATGCCCAGTGTATGTAATCTGTTGTCTGCTTGTGCTTTGTTATCATAGTGGCGAACTTTAATGCCCAGTGGATGTAATATGCCGTAATTTCTTTATTGTATAGTCTAGGTTTTTTCTTATTCACGATGCTGCAGTTATTTTACTGTATATATATCCTGTCTTCGTAGTAAACCGGCCAAACCGTAAAATTACGGTACATAATCGGGACGCCATGCAACCATGATGTATGATCTGCATCATGGGCCCCGTCAAACTGGCCCACTAGTAGATTCGGGCCTTTAATAGGCCTAGCAACCCCCGGCCCTCTTTTCGCAAGAAAACTCAATGGGCATTTAGGAGGCTGAGAAGTAGGCTGGGCCTGAAACGTGCCAAATAGCTCACGGGCCGGCGGCAGCCCGAAATGGACCCCGGCCCATGATTGTGCGAATCAATTCACGGGCTTTTAACAGGCCAAAGTTGTCTCGGTCCTTGTTTGGCCCAATCAGATATCGGCTGCGATCAGGCCGGATGCAATCCGGGCCGTAGTTAGGCCCAACTATATGACGGGCTTTTAACAAACCGAAATTAATATAGGGACGAAATGTTAAATGGGCCCTTAACAGGCCGAAACTAATATCAGGCCGAATTACTAAATGGGACTTTAGCAAGTCGGCCCAAAAGCATAGCGTCCAGTCAACGGGCCGAATCTAATATGGGCCATAATTGAGCCCAAAGCCTCTTAAAGGGCCGGACCTGATCTGGGCCATGATTTGGCCCAGAAAGTGGGAGGCTTTTAATGGGCCGGGTCTTATATGGGCCATTATTAGGCCCAGAACGTGGCAGGCCATTACTGGACTGGATCAATTATGGGTCGGCATTTGGCCCAAAACATGACAGCCAGTTAATGGGCCGGCCTACTAGGGTCCTCAAAATCTTGTGGGCCTATAGCTGGGCCGACCCATTAATGTCGGTGAAATCTTGTGGGCTTTTAGCTGGGCCGGCCCATTATGATCCGCAAGAATTTTGTGGGCCTTTACCTGGGCCGGCCCATTATGGCACACAAAAATCTTGTGGGCCTTTACCTGGGCCGGCCTATTATGGCCCGCGAAATCTTGTGGGCCTTTAGCTGGGCCAGCCCATTATAGTCCGCAAAATCTCGTGGGCCTTTAACTGGGCCGGCCCATTATGGGCCACAAAATCTTGTGGGCCTTTAGTTGGGCCGTCCCATTTAAACATGATTGGCTGTGCCACGTGTCGACGTATCATAGGCGCCTTCTGTCCAATTAGTGGATGACATCTGTCCCAACGATGAGCCGACACGTGTTTCCTCCAGCCAATGATGATTTTACACGTGGAAAATCCCCATTGGTCAGGGCTGTTAACGGGTTATCGAATCCAAAACCCGACCCAATAGCTTAACGGTGTTCCGTTATGGTGGATGCCACGTGTCGGTCACCCTTGACGAAAGCACTTCTGTGACGCGCGATTTATCGTCATGGAAGTGGACACTTCCGTGATGATAATTTTGGTAATGTCATCGAACACTTCTATGACAGCACATGTATGACTATCTTGATTCTGTCATAAATTTGTCATGGATGTACATGCATGACAAAAAACGCGACCTACTATGATAAAAACGTATGATCACGGAAGTGTATTTTTTTGTAGTGGAAGAAGATGCAGATTCACTTGTCTTGAGAAAATTGAAGCCCAAGATTCTGATCACAATGATGCTCATCCAGTTACAGAAGATATGAAGCTCAGGAAGGGTGCAGGTCTAAGAATCTAGAGACAAACTGATCCCTATGCTGTCAGAAGAAGAACTGCTGTGGACTATAGGTTCCACACTAAGGAACAACAAGATTTCTATGAGACAGCGTAGCTTGACAAGAAGCCCATAGTATGTGACATGAGATGGGTTGACTGGGATTACATCAAGAAGAATGAAGACCACTATCCAGGAGTGTATGACCGTTTCATGTCTTGTGGAGTTGATGACTTTGTTGGCCAGAAGCTCACCAAGTGGATAGATGAGCTCATTATGCAGTTTTACTCCACAACTCATTTCTACCCAGATGGGAAGATAGTCTGGATGTCTGAGGGTACGAGGTACCAATCAATAGTTGAAGAATGCTCTGAGTTGATCAATGCTCCAAAAGAGAATAAGGATGACTTGGATGTCTATGCCAAGAAGAAGAAAGACCACAACTCCATGGCTCACATGTATAGAGAGATCCCAGATGCTGCACTAGAGACACATAAGTTTGGATCTGTACATTATCTGTTGTCAGGATTGCCTACTATCAACTGGATCTTAAGGCACACTTTGCTGCCCAAGTCAGGTGATCACAAGATGATCAGAGACCAAGCCTGAGAGTCGTTTAGCACTATGCATTTCTTATGAACTTTTTGGTAACTTGTTGCCAAAGGGAGAGAAAAATGTATAGATCATAGGCTTCGAGAGAGAGTGTTGCATTTGATCTCTCTTGTATTTTTGGTGGTTGAACTTCGTTATTTGTGTGTCTGATACTTTATGCCTTGTGTGAGATACTTGGATGATCATGTGCTTGATCATATGCTATGCTACATTAATGCTTGTTGGATGATATTATCTCTTATATTCTCATATGATCATTCACTTTGTTTGGTGATGAGTGCATGTGTTTAATTATTATCATTTTGAGTGCTCCACCAAGATGTATGTGACATGGAAGAGTAACCCATGATCCTAACTCATTGTGCATTTGTAGTCCAAAGGAAAATTTAAATAATGCACAAATTTAGGGGGAGCTCTTACTTTTCACATACTTCTCAAAGCGGCAATGTTTTTCAATCTTATTATCATTTGTTGAAGCTTTGATCTATATGTTGTCATCAATTACCAAAAATGGGGAGATTGAAAGTGCAACTGTCCCTGGGTGGTTTTGGTAATTCCTAACAACATATAGCTCATTGAGCTAATGCCATTTCAATATAAATATTTTAGGAAAGCTCAATGATTGGCATGGCATGGATGAGAAAAGTGGATCCCTCAAAATGCTAAGGACAAAAGGATTGGCTCAAGCTCAAATCTCAAGACTCTATATTTTCTATTTTAGTGATCCAAGATCACATTGAGTCTATAGGAAAAGCCAATACTATCAAGAAGGGATGAGGTGTTGCTTAATGGCTTTCTTGCCCAAAATGCTTAGTGACATGCTCAAAAGCCCTCAACTACTTTCTCACATCCACATATGACCCAAACCAAAAGTCAAACTCAGCCCCACCTATTCTATCTATCCAGCGCCACCGAGTTCAGATGTCATAGCCATTGCCACAAACCCTAGGCAAATCAGTCTCACTGATAGGGATCTCGGTCTCACCGAGATGGGATTGTAGTCTCTCTGTTTCCCTTCGTAACATTTCGGTCCAACCGAGATGAGCGATCGGTCCCACCGAGATAGCAATGCAAACTCTCCGTTTCCCTTTCGTAACATTTCGGTCTAACCGAGGTGAGCGAATCGGTCCCACCGAGTTTGCCTGACCAACCCTCTGTGTGTCCATTACCACAATCGGTCTCACTGAGTTTGTGTAATCGGTCTCACTGAGATTACGTTATGCCCTAACCCTAACCATATCGGTCCCACCGAGTTGCATGTCAATCCCACCGAAAACCCTAACGGTCACATTATTTGCTAAATCGGTCTGACCGAGTTTGACGATTCGGTCCCACCAAGATTGGCAAGTCATGTGTAATGGTTAGATTTTGTGTGGAGGCTATATATACCCCTCCACCCACTCTTCATTCATGGAGAGAGCCATCAAAACATGCCTACACTTCCAACGTACATTTTCTGAGAGAGAACCACCTACACTTGTGTTGAGGCCAAGATATTCCATTCCTACCATATGAATCTTGATCTCTAGCCTTCCCCAAGTTGCTTTCCACTCAAACCTTCTTTCCACCAAATCCAAATCCTGTGTGAGAGAGTTGAGTGTTGGGGAGACTATCATTTGAAGCACAAGAGAAAGGAGTTCATCATCAACACACCATTTGTTACTTCTTGGAGAGTGGTGTCTCCTAGATTGGCTAGGTGTCACTTGGGAGCCTCCGACAAGATTGTGGAGTTGAACCAAGGAGTTTGTAAGGGCAAGGAGATTGCCTACTTCGTGAAGATCTACCCTAGTGAGGCAAGTCCTTCGTGGGCGATGGCCATGGTGGGATAGACAAGGTTGCTTCTTCGTGGACCCTTCATGGGTGGAGCCCTCCGTGGACTCGCGCAGCCGTTACCCTTCATGGGTTGAAGTCTCCATCAACGTGGATGTACGATAGCACCACCTATCGGAACCACGACAAAACATCCGTGTCTCCTATTGCGTTTGCACTCTCCAAACCCTTCCGTTTACATTCTTGCAAGTTGCATGCTTTACTTTCCGCTGCTCATATACTCTTTGCATGCTTGCTTGAATTGTGTTAAGATTGCTTCAATTGTGCTAAGTTACTAAAATCTGCCAAGAACTAAAATTGGGAAAAGGCTAGATTTTTATTTGGTCTAGTAGTCTAATCCCCCCCTCTAGACATACTTTCAATCCTACAATATGTGTCCATGGGTTGATGCTTATGTCCCATCCAAGAAATGGGGATGAATTTCAATCACCACGGCATTGTGGCTCTCCGGCAAACGTTGAGGTTCTTGCTTTTGTAATTCTAGTAAATCCAAAACTCGTGTGAAATTCATGAACCTTGGCATGCTATCATGGAATGGCATCAACATGCTAGGGTAAAAAATATTGTCCCATTTGGGGTAGGTTATGGTATAATCTTCTCACAAACCAGAGCTTCTCACAAGAAGCCTCATGGTTCCGATAGGGAAATGTGTCACCTTTGTGGACGAAATGATATCCATTGCCTCTTCTTGCTTTCAAAACATTTCTAGTGTCAACGTATAACAACAGGAGTGTTATGTCATTTTTTGGGATTTTTCGTGGTCTGCTTCGACATTTTTATACATTAACTAAGTTTTCTATGCATTTATGTGCATAATTCCAATTTGAACTACATGCACATGCTCCAGTGCATATAAACGGGTTTAAAAGTATAATGCGTGCCCTTGGTTGCAACCTTAGGTCGCATGCAAGAAATGGGAATGAATGTCAAATACCTTTGCCACCGTCGCTCGCCCACTAACATTGAGATACATGGTTTTAAAATTCTAGTAAATCAAAAACTCGTCTGAAATTCATGAAACTTGACATGCTATCATGGAACGACATCAACATGCAATGGTAAAAATATTGTCCCATTTGGGGCAGGTTGGGGTATAAGCTTCTCACAAACCAGAACTTCTCGCAACAAGCCTCATGGTTACGGTGGGGAAGTTTCACCTTTCTGGACGAAATGATATCCGTTGCCTCTTCTTGATTTCAATTTTTTTCTCTAGTGTTAACATAGAGCAATAGGAGTGTTGTGTTAAATTTTGGAATTTTTCGGGGTTCGCTTGGACATTTTTATACATAATTGAGTTTTCAATGCATTTATGTGCATAATTCAAATTTGAACTATAGGCAGATGCTCTAATGCATATAAATTGGTTTAAAATTCAAATATATGTCCTTAGTTGCATGCTTAGGTCCCATGCAAGAAATGGGAATGAATGTCAAACACCCTGCCACCGTCAATCGGCCGCAAACATTGAGATACATGGTTTTTAAATTGTAGTAAATCCAAAACTCGTCTGAAATTCATGATTTGGGGCATCAACATGTCATGGTGAATATTTTATCCCATTTGGGGCAGGTTTGGGTATAAGCTTCTCACAAACTAGAGCTTCTCACAACAAGCCGGATGGTTTCGGTAGGGAACGTGCCACCTTTGGGGACAAAACGATATCCGTTACCTCTTATTGCTTTCAAATTTTTTCTAGTGTCAACATAGAACAATAGGAGTGTTGTGTTAAATATTGGAATTTTTCAAGGGTTTGTTTGGACATTTTTTATACATTAACTGGGGTTTCTAGGAATTTTATGTGCATAATTCAAATTTCAACTTCATGCACATGCTCTAGTGCATATAAATTCATTGAAAAATCAAATATGTTTCCTTGGGCGCATGTTTAGGTCCCATGCAAGAAATGGGAATGAATTTCAAACACCAGGGCACTGTTGACTGCCGGCAAAACGTTGAGATACTTTGTATTTAAATTCTAGTAAATCGAAAACTCGTCTGAAATTCATGAAACATGGCATCCTATCATGGAATGGCACCCGCCATGCTGTGCTATCATTCATGTCTATTTTGGGAGAAGGCGCACTCGAATATCAGCCAACAAAGGCATTTTGAAACAAACAGCTGCCATAGTAACATCTCAAATGTTTTGTATAATTTAAATCGTGTGCGTTCTGTTAAACATTCATGTGACACTACAACTCACTCTTTTAGTGGCTAGGAGGTGTTGTGCGGACAAGTGCTTGACTAAACGGGAGGCGTGCGAGCTATACTCCAATGCACAAGGTCACCGGAAAGCGTGTGAGTTGTACGCCGCGCAGGCTCACTGGGAAGCGAGCCCTTTGACTTCCATGGCCGCCCGCCTTGCTTGCATCCTCTCCATTAATGGCGCCTAAGCGGTGGTTTAATATGGTTTTTAAATATAAAACACTCATCGCAAATATTTTAGTTAGAACACCCGTATGCAAACCGACAGCTTCCCCAGGAAGCCTAGCGAAAATGTGCCGAGCAGGATTTGTGCAACTAGGGCTGGGCATTCTGTTCCCCTGAACCAAACGGTTCGATGCTTCGGTCCTTTTACAATTTTGGTTATTAGAAAATGCTAACTGCTCGGGTAATAGGAAATCAACTGACCGACAATTCGGTGCCCCAAAAGTTCGGTTCGGCTATTGGTTTTAACCCAAGGAAACCGAACATGTTTAATAGCAGGGATTCCAAGTGATGGAAGAAAGAAAATTGACAGAAAAAATGAGCGGTGGAAGAAAGGAAGAACGCAAAAACAAATTTTCCGAGCAGTAGCATGCCTGTGTACTACTGCAGTACTCAACTTCTCGTCAAGGGATGAACAAAGGAAACAAACAATTCCCAGTCGGTGATAAAAGAGATAAAGGGAAGAAGATGCAATCCAGTGGAACAAGAAGATATGAGGGGAGGGAAGAAATAAGCTGCCTCGCGCTGGCTGCGAGGTGGTCAGGCTGCTGTGGCGCTGGCGCGCTGCCGTCGTCTACTGGGGACGAGGGCAGGAGGAAGCATGGCGGCTGGGTTAGCATTGGGGAATCGGGAGTCCCTCGGTGTGTCATCCTTGTGTGGAAGTACGATCCATTTCTATGGATCCAATACGATGCGTGTGAAGGATGTCGGCCTGCTGGGCCACTTTTCTTTGTTGGGCTTCTGGGCTCATTCACTTTTTAGCCTATAGTTCGGTGTTTTCGGTCACTTCGGTGCATCGTGCATGGAAACCGATATCACCAAACGGAATTCGGTTTTCTCTAGTTCAGTACCGAATAGAGCACCAAATATTTGGTTTTTGGTTTAATCGGCTTCGGTCCCGGTTTTTTCGGTGCGGTTTTCGGTCCTCGGTCTTTTTTGCCCACCACCATGTGCAGCTCTTGATCACAAACGTTTTAGATAGAACACCCGTATGTAAACCAGCAACTTCCCCAGTAAGCCAAGGGAAAATGTGCTGAGCAGGATTTGTGCAACTCTTCATCGCAAACGTTTTAGATAGAACACTCGTATGCAAAGTGAGAGCTATGGTCTTCCGCAGTAAGCCAAGGGAAAATTCGCTGCTCACGATTTGTGCATCTCTTCAACGCAAAGGGTTCACATTGAATAAGGTATGCAAAGCGATACTTTAGCGCTAAGCCAAGAGAAAATCTGGCAAGCAGGATTTGTACCTCCCTTCAACGCAAACGGTTTTTTCGGATGACCCGTGTGCAACCACGTACAGACAATTTGGTAAGATATGCATCTGTTATATTGGGTATATTGCCATTGTCAAACTGGAAAGGTTGACATTTGTTGATCTAGTAACATTGTCATTTATCAACCTTATTACACTGCGATTTGTCAAAATATGCAGCTAAAAATCACTAGCACTATCAAATTTTTGCAACTAAAATTCAATAATTAAGCATAGATTTCATTCATAGATTAGGCAGTCGTTCTTTATACAAACAGTTCAACTTGACTGCTGAGCCAACCAAACTTTTCCTCAATTGTTACCAACCATGTCCTGAAATAGCTAGTTCAACTATATATACTAGCTAATTTTAAGTACGTTGTATAGTTCCACCACATCTATAGTCAGATGAACTGAACAAAATAGCCCCTAAATACTGCTACTACTACGGAGGGGCTTTGTACTACTTCCAGCAGCCTCTCCTCTGCCGAGCATGCTCAGTAAGTGGAAGAGGAGGAGGAGCCTACCGACGAGCTAGAAAACTACAATACAGTGCCTGCCATTGCTGCACCTTCAGCGACACTACCTCAAACGCCCTCTGCCGCTCTAGACGACCCCTCTCGAAGCAACGGGACTGTTCGTAGATCTTCTAATTCCTCGCCTCTGCGTCGGCGTGTGCTGCGGCCACGGCTGTGGTAAGACTCTTCGCATGCTCGATGAGGCGCTCCTCCTCCTCCCGTAGGAACTCCATGTAGCGCGCAAGGTCATTGACGCACGTGCGGGCCTCCACCTCCGCCTCCTTCCTTCGAGCGGCAGTGGCAGAGTGGGTGATGATCCCGATGGTCGATGGTGGGCTAGCGGCCACGGCGGCCGTTAATGAGGTGGCGGCCAGACCACCACCTACCGCCTTCGGGCCGCGGTGGCGGCGCGATGATAGCCACCTCCCACCTTCGGGCCACAGCGCTGGAGCAGACGATGGCCTTGGCTTTCGATGGTGGTGTGGTGGCCACGGCGGCAGACAGTGGTGTGGCGGCAATGGCGGCCGGCAACAGCTGTCGACAGCCAGCGGCAGCGGAGCATGTGGTGGGTGTTCCGCGCACACCCAGCAAGGACGCTACATGCACTACACTACGCCGGGGACTGCGCCTCCGCCGTGGTGTAGCCTCCCAGCTGGAGCTGTCCTCTGATGACGGTGGAGTGGCTGAGCGACAATGATGGACCGGTGCCATTGGTGATTGTGGGAGAAGCAGACGAGATAAGCTACAGGGAGGGAGGGGAAAGTACGACGCAGGACTAGCCGGCCATGAGGGTTTGTATAGCAGGCCGGTAAGCATAGGGATTTTGGGGGATCTCACCGAGTCGGGCGGGAAACTTGCAGGGGAACCTGCAAGGTTGCGCGGGAACAGGCTCACCGACGATTCATTGGTGCCACTTCGAGCCACCGTTGGGCCAAAAGAATGCCCCCGCGCACTGTGCAAGCTTGCGTTGTAAGCCGTCTGCGGCAGCAGGGTGACAAGACATGCGAGAGGAGGATGAAAGGCCATGTACACATACGGTTAATAAAAAACATTTGCGGTTTAACTACCTACTATACCCCCGTCCTGGTTTATAAGTAGGATTTAACTAATAAAATACGAATGCATGTCACCAAAGATTATATCGTTGGATTCGTATTTGAACATAGTTTCCGAATATATAATTTTTATAACATGCGTTAACATTTTGTTGGTTAAATTTAAGGGCAAAGTATGGCACATAATATAAAGGGGACTAATGTGACATAGGTAGTAGCACACGGCCGCTCTCTACGCAGCGACACAACTACCGGCTGGCTTGTAGGCGATCATTCCTTGCGTGTTCAACTGCTCTATGCATGTGGTTGGCCACGGTTGAGGCAGCCTGCCATGCGCGCTCTGCTCTCGCGTCCCTCCGGGCGCTCTGCCCTCCTCCCTCCACGTGTGATGCCAGTTTTTGGGGCCGACGCACGATCACACAAGTTCGTGTGCATGCGGTTGCGCCGGGCGCGGTGCGACGATGTAGTTACCCACTTCAAAATCTGCCATGCGAACGCGCCGAGAATCCAGGCCGCCCGGCCCCCATTTATTCCTGCGGCCATTTACCTTCATCTCTCGCGCCACACGACACAATAAGCACACCCACGATGACACATACAGAGAGGACATCCAGCAGTTCCAATGGCGCTCCCAGCAGCTGACGACGACAACGACAGGCAGTTCACCACGTATCACGTAGTGGACACCC
This sequence comes from Triticum aestivum, assembly GCF_018294505.1. Classification (NCBI taxonomy): domain Eukaryota; kingdom Viridiplantae; phylum Streptophyta; class Magnoliopsida; order Poales; family Poaceae; genus Triticum; species Triticum aestivum. The sequence goes on from NC_057807.1 coordinate 149,770,284, forward strand.
ACGTGAGGGGGAAGGCCCTCTAGGTGGTATACACAAACAAGCCGGTCTCGCTGGAGAGCTCCATCCAGACTATGGAGTAGTTGCTTGCCGAGGACAAGTACCAAGTGGTCAGCTTCGATCTCGAGTACACCATCGGTCGTGCCGGGCATGATCAAAAGGTTGTCGTCAGACAGTTGTGCATGCGACATGACGTCCTCGTCTACCACTACCACTTGGCCACAAGGCCTTGCGAGCATTTCCCCAGGTTTATCAATAGCTCCGACTAAATTTTTGGTATGGTGGATACCACCAATGATCTAAAAGCACTCAAGGTTTCATGCTTGAAATGCCAGAATCTTGTCAATATCCAGGACCACTACAAGGTCTAGGGCAGCGACAACAACAAAAAGAACTCCCTAGTTGACCTCGCCTCGGCCATCGTCGACCCCTACTACATGAAGATGAAGGATGAGAGCAAGAAGGACAAGAACGCCTGGCACAGTGTCTGGCATGAGAGACTGGATGAACAACACGTCAAGTACGCGTACACAAGCTACGAGATGTACATGCAGATCGTTGACATGAGGTAGTGTCTTCTTCTTGCCGCAGACGAGGGATCGAGCCACAGAGCAGTGGCAGGAGCGTCACAAGAAGTAGATGACTAGACTATCGTTTCTCCTAGTTTAGAATGCATACAATTGTTTATTGAGGTGTGTGTGAATGATCTGTATAGTCAATTATGTACTTGGATGTTTATTTCAGTTATATATGTATATATATATATGTTGTTCTTCTGTAGACAGAGCAAACCACACAGCTTATTAGCAGCAATCGTCTGTGTTATTATAGGTCTTTGCACACTTGTGATTACAGACCTTTTGCCGCGTATCGCACACATCTTGTTCAATTGAACCGTTTCTATTGTGTTGTCTAATCACACACAGTTCATCCTAGTGAAATGTATGTCGTATATCGCAAACACCCTTATCTGGCTACACGTTCTGTTGTTTTGCATCATCGCAAATAGTTCTTCTGGATTAACCAGCTGCCACTCATCCAAGGGTGGAAGCTTCTACATTCACGGGGGACATGGCATTGACCATTGGGTGGCAACAGTCAGTCATCCGGGTGTGCAATAAAGGATGCAAAGTGGGATCCTACAGCAGCAAGGACCAGCTTCCCTACCGATGGCTCATCTAACAGAACTCCCAAGTTAACTGTGTTGAGACTGGAGTATTCATCAAATGGGTGACCAGATGGGAAGTGGGCTCGATGTTAAATTAATTGATTTGATGGATCACTTTAAAAATTTAATTGCATTGAATGTATATAGTGCTCCATCATATTAGTTAAATTAACCTCGAGGTCCTTGTTTTGTAATTTTTGACATTTTTTGTTTTTTGAACACATGTTGATTGGCTTGAAGAAGGTATATCTCGTTACTTTTTGATAATTTTTGTTTTTTGACACATGTTGATTGGCTTGAATGAAGGTATATCCCATTACTGTATGACATGTTTCCAAAACATGGACCTCAAGGTTAATTCAACTAATAGGATGAGCACTATATACATTCAACGCAATTAAATGTTTTCCAAAAAAGTGATATGATTTGTCTGAAACTTATATGTCATGTATGTCAAATTAACCTCTGTGTACTTGTTCTCAAATTAACCTCCGGGCCTTGCAGGAGTGCTGCAATGTGTCAGCGTCAATTGCAAGATGAGCCATTTTTCCACATGTGTTAATCTAAGGTCTATCGCATTACTTTATGACATGTTTCAGAAAAAGTGATATGACTTCTGTCAACTTATAAGTCATGTATGTCAAATTAACCTCTTGGTGGTGTACACCAACAACCCGGTCTGGGTGGAGCACTCCATCCTCATCATGGAACTGTTGCTTGCTAAGGAGAAGTACAAGGTGGTCGGGTGCGACCTCGAGTACACCCGCGCTCATGCCGAGTCTCGTCCCAAGGTCGTCGTTGCCCAGATGTGCGTGTGCGATCACATCCTCATCTACCACTACTGCCTAGCCACATGGCCTTGCGAGCGTTTCGCCAGGTTTGTCAACAACCCCCACTACATATTCGCTACGGTGGACATCACCAACGATGTAAAGATGCTCAAGAATTCAGGCATCGCCTGCCAGAATCTTGTCGACATCCAGGGCCAATACAAGATCTGGGGCAGCAACGAGCATGAGGAGGACTCATTGGTTCACCTTGCCAAGGCCATCATCGATCTCTACTATAGAGACATGAAGGATTCCTATAACAAGGACAAGCGTGCCTGGCACTCAGCCTGGATGGAGAAACTCGACAAAGCTCACATCGTTGATACGTCTCCGTCGTATCTACTTTTCTTATAATTTCTAATGGTCGCTAAGTAAACGAGAAGGGTGCATTTCTTATAATTTCATTTACCTTTGTTTTAAAATACTTGAGCTCTGGCACCGCTGCAAATCACTGCTTCCCTCTGCGAAGGGACTATCTATTTATTTTTATGTTGTGTCATCACCATCTCAAATAAGCTCCAGATCCTGAGAGCACTATTGTCATTCTCATGCATTGTGTGTAGCTAATGTTGGGTGCATCATGAGTGGATCTTTTCTACCATGAATTACAATGTTTAGTGGCTGCTTGAACTTTGGAGGTGCTCTGCATTTATGTTTTCCGGTCTCACAAAGGGCTAGCGAGGTACCACTATTGTCATATTATATCATGGTTGTTTTGACGAAGTATTGTCATTTGAGATATTTTATTATTGCTCGCTAGTTGATTATGCCATTGATATGAGTTAATATAATTTTTAGGAGTTATTGTCGACATGGTTAGTTATAATCTTTGCTGAAAACCTGGGTGCTACTTAGGCTTATTTATGTAAACAAGAGCAAATGAGTTCGTAAAAGTTTTTCTTTTCCACTTTCAGTTTATCAACTGAATTGCTTGAGGACAAGCAAAGGTTTAAGGTTGGGGGAGTTGATACGTCTCCGTCGTATCTACTTTTCCTAAAGCATTTACTCTTATTTTGGACTCTAATTTGCATGATTTGATTGAAACTAACCCGGACTGACGCTGTTTTCAGCAGAACTACCATGGTGTTGTTTTTGTGCAGAAATAAAAGTTCTTGGATTGGAACAAAACTTTGCGAGGATTTTTTATACAGTAAAATAGAATTACTGGAGCCAGGAACCGCCGGAGGGGGACACCTGGGTGGGCACAACCCACTAGGGCGCCCCCCTCCTGGCATGCCTAGGTGGGTTGTACCCACCTGGTGGCCCCATAGACCTCATCCCTGACACTATAAAATCACATTTTCAAAGAAAAAATGAGTGAGGAAGAATTATCGCATTTAACAAGACGGAGCCACCGCCACCTCTTGTTCTTCATCGGGAGACCAGATCTAGAGTCCGTTTGGGGATCTAGACAGGGGGATCTTCGATCTTCGTCATCACCAACCCTTCACCATCGCCAATTCCATGATGCACTCCCCGTCGGGATTGAGTAATTCCTTCATAGGCTCGCTGGTCGGTGAGGAGTTGGATGAGATTCATCATGTAATCAAGTTAGGCTTTTTAGGGCTTGATCCCTAGTATCCATTATGTTCTGAGATTGATGTTGCTATGACTTTGCCATGCTTAATGCCTGTCACTTTGGGCCCGGGTGCCATGATTTTAGATCTGAACCGTTCATGTTATCACCATTATATCTATGTTCTATATCCGATCTTGCAAGTTATAGTCACCTACTACGTGTTATGATCCGGCAACCCCTGAGTGACAGAAGTCGGACACTTCTCGGTGATGACCGTAGTTTGAGGAGTTCATGTATTCACTATGTGTTACTGCTTTGTTTCGGTTCTCTATTGAAAGGAGGCATTAATAACCCTTAGTTTCCAATAGGACCCCGCTGCCATGGGAGGGTAGGACAAAAGATGGCATGCAAGTTCTTTCCATAAGCACGTATGACTATTTACGGAATACATGCCTACATTATATTTATGAACTGGAGCTAGTGCCATATCACCCTAGGTTATGAGTGTTATATGATGAATATCATCCAACGAATTCACCGATCCAATGCCTACGAATATTTCTCATATTGTTCCTGCTAAGTTACTACTACTATTGTTACTTGTACACTTGCTACAAAATCATTCCTATCACTGTTACTGTTGCTGCTGTTGCTACTACTATCAAAACTATCATACTACTTTTCTACTGATCACTTTTCTGCAGATAATTAATCTTCGGGTGTGGTTTAATTGACAACTCAGCTGATAATGAATTTGGGTCGAATAATCTGAAGGAAATATGCCCTAGAGGCAATAATAAAGTTGTTATTTATTTCCTCATATCATCATAAATGTTTATTTTTAATGCTAGAATTGTATTAAGCGGAAACATAATACATGTGTGAATACATAGACAAACTTAATGTCACTAGTATGCCTCTACTTGACTAGCTCATTAATCAAAGATGGTTGTGTTTCCTAACCATAGACATGTGTTGTCATTTGATTAACGGGATCACATCATTAGAAGAATGATGTGATTGACTTGACCCATTCAGTTAGCTTAGCATTTGATCGTTTAGTATGTTGGTATTGCTTTCTTCATGACTTATACAAAGTTCCTACAACTATGAGATTATGCAACTCCCGTTTACCGGAGGAACACTTTGTGTGCTACCAAACATCATAACATAATTGGGTGATTATAAAGGAGCTCTACAGGTGTCTCCAAAGGTACATGTTGAGTTGGCGTATTTCGAGATTAGGTTTTGTCACTCTGATTGTCGGAGAGGTATCTCTGGGCCCTCTCGGTAATGCACATCACTATGAGCCTTGCAAGCAATGTAGCTAATGAGTTAGTTACAGAATGATGCATTACATAACGAGTAAAGAGACTTGCCGGTAACGAGATTGAACTAGGTATTGGATACCAACGATCGAATCTCGGGCAAGTAACATACCGATGACAAAGGGAACAACGTATGTTGTTATGCGGTTTGACCGATAAAGATCTTCGTAGAATATGTAGGAGCCAATATGAGCATCCAGGTTCCGCTATTGGTTATTGATCGGAAACAGTTCTAGGTCATGTCTACATAGTTCTCGAACCCGTAGGGTCCGCACGCTTAATGTTACGATGACAGTTATATTATGAGTTTATAAGTTTTGATGTACCAAAGGTTGTTCGGAGTCCCGGATGTGATCACGGACATGACTAGGAGTCTCTAAAAGGTCGAGACATAAAGATTGATATATTGGAAGCCTATATTTGGATATCGGAATCGTTCCGGGTGAAATCGGGATTTTACCGGAGTACCGGGGGGTTACCGGAACCCCCCCGGGGGTTAATGGGCCTACATGGGCCCTAAGGGAGAAGAGGAGGGCAGGCCGCGCGCCCCCTCCCCCCTAGTCCGAATAGGACAAGGAAGGGGGGGGGGGGCGCCCCCCCGTTCCTCTTTCCCCCTTCCCCCTTCCTTCTCCAACAAGGCAAGAGGGGGGAGTCCTCCCGGTGGGAGTAGGAGTCCTCCAGGCGCACCCCTAGGGGTCGGTCGCACCTCCCCCTCCCTCCTTCATATACGGGGGCAAGGGGGCACCCCATAACACACAAGTTGATCTTCGTGATCGTTCCTTAGCTGTGTGCGGTGCCCCCCTCCACCATATTCCACCTTGGTCATATCGTAGCGGTGCTTAGGCGAAGCCCTGCGTCGGTAGAACATCATCACCGTCACCACACCGTCGTGCTAACGGAACTCATCCCCGACACCCTGCTGGATCGAAGTCCGGGGATCGCCATCAAGCTGAACGTGTGCTGAACTCGGAGGTGCCGTACGTTCAGTACTTGGATCGGTCGGATCGTGAAGACGTACGACTACATCAACCGCGTTGTTCTAACGCTTCCGCTTTCGGTCTACGAGGGTACGTGTACAACACTCTCCCCTCTCGTTGCTATGCATCACCATGATCCTTGCGTGTGGGTAGGATTTTTTTTGAAATTACTACGTTCCCCAACAGTGGCATCCGAGCCAGGTTTTATGCGTAGATGTCATATGCATGAGTAGAACACAAGTGAGTTGTGGGTGATACAAATCATACTGCTTACCAGCATGTCATACTTTTGTTCAGCGGTATTGTGAGATGAAGCGGCCCGGACCGACATTACGCGTACGCTTACGGGAGGCTGGTTTCACCGTTACGAGCACTCGTGCTTAAAGGTGACTGGCGGGTGTCTGTCTCTCTCACTTTAGTTGAACTGAGTGTGGCTACGCCCGGTCCTTGTGAAGGTTAAAACAACACTAACTTGACGAACTATCGTTGTGGTTTTGATACGTAGGTAAGAACGGTTCTTGCTCAGCCCATAGCAGCCACGTAAAATTTGCAACAACAAAGTAGAGGACGTCTAACTTGTTTTTGTAGGGCATGTTGTGATGTGATATGGTCAAGACGTTATGCTATATTTTATTGTATGAGATGATCATGTTTTGTAAGCAAAGTTATCGGCAACTGGCAGGAGCCATATGGTTGTCGCTTTATTGTATGAAATGCAAACGCCCTGTAATTGCTTTACTTTATCACTAAGCGGTAGTGATAGTCGTAGAAGCAATAGATGGCGTAAACGACAATGATGCTACGATGGAGATCAAGGTGTCGCGTCGGTGACGATGGTGATCACGACGGTGCTTCAGAGATCGAGATCACAAGCACAAGATGATGATGGCCGTATCATATCACTTATATTGATTGCATGTGATATTAACTGCTCTTGATACCCGTAGCGGCTTAAGTATCACTGCATAGTTACCCATATATCATTAGGCCCCTTCTTAAGTCGCCATCTTGAATAGATTTAAAATGTTTTCCTCTAGGTTAAATTTGAATAGGAACCTCTTATTTTGTCATAGGCTTCAATTTACGTCATGGCACCTAAGGCGACCAAAGCTCCTGTGACCTGTAACTGGGTCCCCTCCACAGTCACAAAAAGTAAACTATCTGATTTTGTGAAGTCTGGCCATCTGCCCAAGAAGGAGTTCATGTCTTATCGTGCTCCTGACCCGTCCGAGGAGAAGCCTCAACCCAAAGAAGGGGAGGTGATAGTTTTTACGGATCACATGAGCCGGGGATTTGCACCACCCGGTTCAAAATTCTTCAGGGATGTTTTGCATTTCTTTGACCTTAGACCTCAAGACATCGGGCCCAATTCCGTGTCAAATATTTGCAACTTCCAAGTCTTCTGCGAGGTGTACCTAGGAGAAGAGCCCAATCTACTTTTGTTCAGAGAGATTTTTTACTTAAACCGGCAGAATGAACGTGCCAACGGGCCCAACTTTGAACTTGGTGGCATTTCGATTCAGCGGCGGAGAGACTGCCTTTTTCCTTATGCTGAACTGCCGAGTCACCCGAAGGATTGGAACCAGACGTGGTTCTATTGCCAGGACACTTCTTCGGATGGTGAGAACCCTCTGCCCGGCTTCCGCGCTCTGCGCCTTGAGTCCAACCATCCACTAGCGGATAAACTTTCTGCTGTTGAACGTCTTCCACTTGCTCCCACCATCAGAAAAATCAAAGCTCTTTTGGGAAACGGCTTAGATGGCATCGACCTGGTCCGAGTTTGGGTCACTTGGCGAGTGCATCCGTTAAGCTGCCGCCCCGGCTTAATGTGCACTTATTCAGGCGAGAAGGATGACCCACTTCATCATAGTCCCGACGACTTACCAGATGATGTAGTGGAAGCTACGACCCAAACGTTGTTGAAAGAGGGCACAGTGACTAGTAATGCCTTTGGCTTACTTACTTTCTGCAAGAAGAACCCAGCCCCCGCTGTAAGTCATCAACCTTAATGAATACCCTCTACTATACTTCACCTTGCTTTACTCATAACCCTTTATCTTTTTCCACAGGCCGATGACAACTTCTGGAAGGTCAAGTATGACCATGAGGCTGCCAAACAAGCCAGAGTGGCCAAGAGAACCGACAGGAAAGCCACCAAAACAAGAACTTCAAGGAAGAAGAAACCAAGCGCCTTAGATTTACTCAAATTGGATGACACTTCTGAGGATGATGAAGAGGTAATCCTTAATTTCCCTGACTCTTTTGTCATTTATGTTATTGACATTCTACCCTTTCAGGAGGATACGGGGAACAACCAAGCGGTTGACGACGAGGTAACTATAATCTCCTCCGACTCAGAGCCTTTGCCAAAGCACAAAATCCGAAGGGTGACCCGGAAAGTGAGATTTTCACATCCTCTTGCTTATCAAGATCCTCAATTTCTTTTGAAGCAACAACAGCTTGAAAGCCGGAGGCAGACGCGGACCAGCAAAGATGTAGAGCTCTCCTCCAGCTTACCTGACGTAACCTGGAAGCGTCGGACTGAGGTTATCTCTGATTTACGTTCTGTTTTACCTTTGGCGGGTTTAATTCGCCAACCTCTCAATTCATCTGACTCCAATTATCAGGATACCTCTCCTTCCTCCGGCGAGTCTATGCAATCTAACATGCCGGCTTTCAAAACTGCCCCCGGGTAATGTAACTTTGTTTACCTTATGCTTTACTTTACTCGTGTTTTTGTATTCATCCTTCTGCCTTTGTTGACAGCATGCAAGTGAAGCCCAGTAAGAGGGCAAAGAAGAGTAAGCCGCCCCAAAACCCGGTCGTGACTGAACCGGCGCTTGACACGTCTGCTCCTGACAGTTCCACCCATCAGCCGCAGCCTGAACCAGCCTCTGACATTCCAACACCAACCTCTGATCCACCCATTGAAGATACGCTCAACAACTCTGATAACCCGGAAGCTCCTAGCCCGGTCAAGACAAATGACCCGGAAGTTGAGATTCTGAAGAGTCAGTTTGTTGAGCTAGGGCGACCCACTGTCCTTGCGAAATGCACTGCTAAGGAGGAACTCATAGAACGCCGAAAGGCTAAGCTGGACATTACTGATTATACTCACTTAAGCATTGGGGATATAGTCTCTGGCTACCTTAATCAAGTGCATAGCAGCCGTGACCTGGAAATTGACATGGTGAAGCAAATACAACAAAAATCCGAGGTATATCTTTATGCCCCTTTCCTGAATCATACTTAGTGTATCAGCCCCCAAGTCTATTGCTTATGAATAAATATGTTGTAGACTTAGAAAACTGCTTAACACTGTTTTATCCAGTTTAAATAGAAGAAATTTAACCCGGTTGTAACCTGATACCTTGAACTTGCGACACATTAGCCCCCAAGTGTCAAGTATCTTTGCCTGCAAAGTGCTTGGGACTTAATTTGCATGAACCGGCGTTGTAGGGTAAAAATTCTTCATCACACATTAGCCCCCAAGTGTCAAGTAGCTTTGCTTGCAAAGTGCTTGGGACTTTAATACTATCTTACGATGATTCTGACTATAACCCGACATCAATACAGGCCACCATAAATCAATGTGAGTCGGAAGTTGCTGACCTAAAGAGCCGTCTGACAGCTCAAGAACTTGAAACTCAAAAGGCCAACTCCAAATTTGAATTCAGCGTCTCTGAACAAGAGAAGTTGAAGAAGAATTTTGAAGCGGAGAAGAAAATCTGGGCTGATGAAAAGGCTTCGCTGGTGACCCGGGCCGAGACGGCAGAGGCATCACTTGCAGAGGCAACAACCGAGCTATCCGACTTAAAGCGCCAGATATCTCAAATGGTCTCAGCCATCTTCGGTAGGTTACTGTATATAACCTCAAAATACTGTAATCCTTCATTTGATGATTATTTTAGTTGTTATCCCCAGCTCACCTTATGTTCATGAACGCAGGCCCCAGGAGCACAAACCTCAAGCAGAACATGCTGATCAAACTGAAGGCGGTTTAGACTCTAGTGGAGCAACTGTACACCGGGTCACAACGTGCTTTGGTCGTTGTAGCTTTATCAAATAACACTCCCCACCTTCTGCAAGACGTGATGAAGTGTCTTGCTGTGCTACCTCAATGGATCCAAGATCAAAGGCGGGCATCCTCAAGAGCCGGGGCCATAGCCGCGTTGAGCTGGGCAAAAGCATGGATTCCAGAACTAGACCCGGCCGACCTCGCTCTTGGATACCCGATTCTGAAAGAGGATGGGACCGTATTTGATGATCAGGATTTCACCGCCTGCGTCAAAGTCATACGCCCCGTGGCTACCCTCATTGGGAACGACACTGACCTTACCAAGTATCAGCCGGGCTATGACAGTGAGAACCGGAGGATTCCAACACCTCCCTATGATCAAGTCAGCCTGATCCCTCGAACTCGTAAGCATACCTTTGCCCCTGAAGTGGACCTAGCCGGTTTAATAGATGACAAAGCTGAGTTTGAAGCCTTGAGTGGCATTGACTGGGCCTCGTCAACCTTCCAGGACAAAGCAACCGACGGAGAGGCGGAGAAGGATAACCCGGAATCTTAAATCCCACCAAAAGAGTGAACCGCCAGGCGTTTGACTTTGCAAAAAACAATGCTTCGTTTATTCAGACTCGGGGAGTCTTGTAATAGGGTAGAAAAAACCTCTCAATGTTTGTCATGCCTTCGCGCATGTTTATGGCGTTTTAACACTTTCGTAAGCCGCCATCGCTATATATATTTCCAGCTTATGTTGATCGTTTATTTCCTTGATGTTAAAATTGCCTGCCTTATCTTGCATTAAAAAACAATCAAAATTCCCTTGGCGGCTTATCGCATCGGGGGTCACATGAGGTATTGCTAACCTGGAGGGCGAGCCCAAAACATCATATACAGGCCGGTTTATGATTATCTTTGTTAAACATAATCACAATAGCATACCTACAATCCCTTTGGTAATCTCGCCTGCTTATATGACCTTCATCATGCGATAAATTCAACTCCTGAAACTTGGAATATATAATGCTCACTTGGCACTTTAACAATCTAGGGCGATCAATATTAAGCCGGAAGAACAAAAAACCATCTCATAGTGCTTTCAAAAATTTCTCAAGATAGTCACATAATTATGCTTATGATATATAATGGATAATAAACAATATTCAAAGGCTTTTGATTCCAATACGATCAGTAAACCGTTCCAAAGGGGTTAAGCTAAGATTCTGATACGATCATATAGCCCCCAGTGGCTTTGGCGATGCCGATCAAGTGGGTATCGACAGTTGTGTTCTCTTTGGTTCGAATATGACCTATGTTTGAACAGGAAGCCCCCAAGTGACCATAAGAGTTGTTTAATGACACTGATTCGAATACGATCCACGTTAGACCAAAAGGGGTTAAGCTATGATTCAAATATGATCAAGAAGCCCCAAGTGGGTTTGGCAGTGTGCCGATCAAAGTTGGTATTGACAGCTGTGTTCTCTTTGGTTCGAATACGACCTATGTTTGAATAGGAAGCCCCCAAGTGATCATGGCTAGATTCAGATATGATCATAAGCCGGACCAAAAGGAAAGTCGGATTCAGATATGATCCGCTCCCTGCTGGTTGTTTTCACCACTTGATGAAGAAGACATATACACTTTTGAGGATAAAGAGGACAGAGATCCTGCTTTATTGCTTTATATAATATATACATTGTCAAAATATATAAATCTTGAGAGCCGGTGGCTTAAGTATAGTAAGGCCGGAGATGGGCGATATTCCATGGCCGGCGGGTCTCCTCCTCCGACTTACGTGAGTCTTTGTGCTCTCGAACATCGATGAGGTAGTATGATCTGTTGTTTAGATTCTTGCTGACCACAAAGGGTCCTTCCCAAGGAGGGGATAACTTGTGCATATCGAACTGATCCTGGATGAGTCGGAGCACTAAGTCGCCTTCCTGAAAGGTTCTGCTCCTAACCCGACGGCTGTGATAGCGGCGCAGGTCTTGTTAATAAATCGCCAAGTGGGCTATTGCCAAGTCTCACTCCTCATCCAACAAGTCAAGTGCATCCTGACGAGCTTTTTCGTTGTCAGCCTCAACGTAAGCCGCCACGCGGGGTGAATCGCGTTGGATGTCACTTGGCAGGACTGCCTCTGCACCATACACCATGAAGAAAGGTGTGTAACCTATAGATCTGTTAGGCGTAGTGTTGATGCTCCACAGTACAGAGGGTAACTCCTCCACCCATCAACCTGGAGTCCGCTGCAAGGGGACAAAGAGCCAGGGCTTGATACCCTTCAGGATCTCTTGATTAGCTCTTTTTGCTTGACCATTGGATTGAGGATGAGCAACAGCCGAAACATCAAGCCAGATATGTTCTCGTTGACAGAACTCTTCCATGGCACCCTTAGAAAGATTGGTGCCATTATCAGTTATAATGCTGTGTGGAAAACCGAAACGAAAGATCACCTTTTTCATGAACTGAACCGCCGTGGATGCATCACACTTACTGACCGGCTCTGCCTCAACCCACTTTGTAAACTTATCCACCGCCACCAGGAGGTGTGTCTTTTTATCCTTAGACCTCTTGAAAGGTCCAACCATGTCAAGCCCCTAGACTGCAAACGGCCAAGTGATTGGAATCGTCCTCAACTCTTGAGCCAACACATGAGCTCGTCGTGAGAATTTTTGACATCCGTCACATTTGCTGACTAGATCCTCCGCATCAGCATGAGTCGTCAGCCAATAGAAACCATGAAGGAAAGCCTTGGCCACAAGAGATTTTGACCCGGCATGATGGCCACAATCTCCTTCATGGATCTCACGAAGTATCTCCTGGCCTTCCGCAGGCGACACACATCGTTGAAACGCCCCAGTGACACTTCGGTGATGTAACTCGCCATGAACAATCATCATAGATTTGGACCGCCTAACAATTTGTCTTGCCAAGGTCTCATCTTCAGGAAAATCCCCCGGGTCATATAGGCCAAATATGGAACTGTCCAATCCGGGATGACGTGAAGAGCTGCCACCAGTTGTGCCTCCAGGTCAGGCACTGCTAGTTCTTCCTCTGTAGGTACCTTGACAGAAGGATTATGCAACACATCGAGGAAGGTGTTAGGCGGCACCGGCTTACATTGAGATCCCAACCGGCTTAAAGCATCAGCCGCCTCATTCTTCCTTCGATCAATGTGCTCTACTTGATAACCTTTGAAGTGCCCAGCCACAACATCTACTTCACAACGATAAGCCGCCATAAGGGGATCCTTGGAGTCCCACTTGCCTGACACCTGTTGGGCCACGAGATCTGAATCGCCCAAGAACCTTACCCGGCTCAAGTTCATCTCTTTGGCCATCCGGAGACCATGGAGTAAGGCCTTGTACTTATCTGCGTTGTTAGTACAAGGAAACACAAGCCGGAGCACATAACAAAATTTGTCACCTCGAGGGGAAGTTAAAACAACTCCAGCCCCCGAGCCTTCTAACTGCCTGGACCCATCAAATGAATAGTCCAATATGTGTTATCTGGCTTCTCCTCAGGTGCCTGCAACTCTGTCCAATCATTGATAAAATCCACCAAGGCTTGAGATTTAATAGCAATACATGGCATATATTTTAAACCATGAGGCCCAAGCTCGATAGCCCACTTGGCAACTCGTCTTGTGGCCTCCCTATTGTGGATTATGTCTCCCAAGGGGGCAGAACTTACCACAGTTATAGGATGACTTTGGAAGTACTGCTTCAACTTCCGGTTTGCCATAAATACTCCGTAAACAAGTTTTTGCCAATGTGGATACCTTTGTTTAGACTCAATGAGCACCTCACTGATGTAATAAACCGGCCGCTGAACAGGATGCTCCTTGCCGGCTTCCTTACGCTCCACCACGATCGCGACACTGACGGCTCGTGAATTAGCAGCCATATATAACAACAACGACTCTTTATCAATGGGAGCCGCAAGGACCGGTGGCTCTGACAACTGTCTCTTCAAATCTTCAAAGGCAGCATCAGCAGCATCACTCCAGACAAAAGTGTCTGTCTTCTTCATCATCTGATACAACGGTAGGGCCTTCTCACCCAACCGGCTTATGAACCGGCTTAAAGCAGCAACACGACCCACCAGTTGTTGAACATCATTGATGCATGCTGGTTTAGCCAGAGAGGTAATCGCCTTGATCTTCTCCGGGTTAGCTTCATTGCCTCTATTCGAGACTAAAAAACCCAATAGCTTGCCTGCAGGTACACCAAATACACACTTGGCCGGGTTAAGCATCATCTTATAAACCCAGAGGTTATCAAAGGTCTCCTTCAAGTCAGATATTAAGGTTTCCTTCTCTCGGGACTTCACCACGATGTCATCCACATAAGCATGAACATTACGCCCGATTTGATCGTGTAGACAGTTTTGCACACATTGCTGATAAGTCGCATGAGCACTCTTGAGCCCAAACGGCATAGATACATAATAGAAGGCTCCAAACGGAGTGATGAAAGCCGTCTTCTCCTGGTCCTTAACTGCCATTTTGATCTGATGATAACCAGAGTAAGCATCCAAGAAACTCAAACGTTCACAACCCGCCATAGCATCAATGATTTGATCAATACGGGGAGAGCAAAGGGATCAGCCAGACAAGCCTTGTTTAAGTCCGTGTAATCCACACACATCCGCCAGGTGCCGTTCTTTTTAAGCACAAGCACCGGTTTAGCGAACCACTCCGAGTGAAATACTTCAACAATGAACCCAGCCGCTAAGAGCCGGGCGACTTCCTCTCCAATAGCTTTTCGTCTCTCTTCGTTGAACCATCGAAGAAACTGCCTGACCGGCTTATACTTCAGATCAATATTGAGAGTGTGCTCAGCGAGTTCCCTTGGTACACCCAGCATGTCAGAAGGTTTCCATGCAAAGATGTCCCGGTTCTCACGGATGAACTCGATGAGCGTGCTTTCCTATTTAGGATCCAAATTGGTACTAATGCTGAATTGCTTAGAAGAGTCACCTGGAGTAAAGTCAACAAGCTTCGTCTCAGCGGCCGATTTAAACTTCAACGCTGGGTCATGCTCTGTAGTTGGCTTTTTTAAAGAGGTCATATCCGCCGGGTCAACATTATCTTGATAAAACTTCAGCTCCTCTGCTGCACAAACAAACTCAACATAAGCCGTGTCGCCCTCTTCACATTCCAAGGCTACCTTTCGACTCCCATGCACAATGATGGTGCCTTTGTGACCCGGCATCTTGAGCTGCAAATAAACGTAACATGGCCGTGCCATGAACTTAGCATAAGCCGGTCGCGCAAACAGAGCATGATATGGGCTCCTGATTTTGACCACTTCAAACGTCAATTTCTCAGCCCTGGAGTCATATTCATCTCCAAAGGCCACTTCTAGTTCAATCTTGCCAACTGGGTAGGCTGACTAACCACTCCATGAAAAACAATGTTGGATGTCCTCAAATTCTTATCAGTAAACCCCATGCGCCGAAAGGTCTCATAATAGAGGATATTGATGCTGCTACCCCCGTCCATGAGTACCTTAGTGAATTTATATCCACCAACCTGAGGTGCTACCACCAAGGCTAACTAACCCGGATTATCAACCCGGAGGGGGTGATCTGCCCTGCTCCACACAACGGGCTGCTCTGACCACCTCATATAACGGGGAACCGCCGGCTCAACAAAATTCATGGCCCTCTTACGAACCTCCTAGCCACATTTGCATAAGCTAGTGGTAAACACGTGATACTGCCCACTATTCAACTGCTTCGGATGGCTTTGATAACCCGACTGCTGCTGCTGCTACTCTCCTTGACCAGACTGCTGTTGATTATAACTGCCTTGATGTCCCTGAAAACCAGAGCTTGAACCGCCACCCGGGCCATGAAAGCCGCCAGCTCCTGAGCCGCCGCCTGGCCCATGATTGCCATCACAAGTGTTGGCATTCTTAAAAGCCTTCATGATCGCGCAATCTTTCCACAAGTGGGTGGCGGGTCGTTCCCGAGTGCCGTGTCTCGGGCAAGGCTCATTGAGTAGCTGCTCAAGCGATGGGCCTGACCCGCCAGATCGAGGGGGCGGTTTGCCCTTACGTCTCTGATTGTTACCCTGTGCATTGGCGTTGGCTACAGACTCCGGGTTACCATCCGCCTTACGCTTATTGCCTCCTTGATTTATTGGGTTATGCTGTTGACCCTTTCCATTGCCATTCTTCTTTCCCTTCCCTGTCTTTTCCTCATCAGACACGGGATCCTTGGTACTATCAGAGTCAGCATATTTGACTAAAGCCGCCATTAGCGTACCCATATCGTTGCAATCATGCTTAAGGCACCCCAGTTTCTGCCTTAGTGGCTCAAAGCGGCAAATTCTTCTCCAACATGAGGACTGCAGAGCCGGCATCCATCTTGTCGGATGAATGTATTATCTCCTTGACCCGGCGTACCCAGTGAGTCGTGGATTCACCCTCCTCCTGCTTAAAATTTGTCAAATCCACAATCGACATAGATTGCTTGCAAGTGTCCTTGAAGTTCTGGATGAAACGGGCCTTTAGCTCTGCCCACGAATTAATGGAATTGGGCGGCAAGCCTTTTAACCCAGACCGGGCCGTTCCATCTAACATCATGGTGAAGTACGTAGCCATTGCTACGTCGCTGACCTCCAACAGCTCCATGGCCATCTCATAACTTTCAATCCACGCTCCAGGCTGTAAGTCGTCCATGTAATTCGGCACCTTTCGAGGTCCCTTGAAGTCCTTGGGCAAACGTACATTACGCAGAGCCGGTACCAAACAAGGAACACCGCCGGTTCTAGTAGCCACTCCCGTCTCAACAGAAGTCGTCGGATACTTTGGGAATTCTTGATGAGCCGTTTGTTGAGCCGCTAGCTGAGCCACCCGCTCGTTCTCCTGATGTATTCGGTCTTGCACCGGGTTATAGCCACTGGGCTGGTTACGGCACTGGGCGTTGCTTGATAAAGCTTCTGACTCCATGTGCTTGCTGTAACTTGGACTCCGGTTTTGACGAGGCGGTGCTAACCAAGGCGGAGGAGTTGAATGAATCCTGTCCCGGCTATAAGAATAAGTCTCTTGCTGAGCTAGAGCCGTCTGGAGAAGTTCTCTGACCCTCCGGGTTTCCACCGCTGTCGGCTCATCACCATCTACCGGGAGAGCCGCCGAGCACGCCAATGCTGCGATTAAATTCTCCCTGGGGTTGGAAAAGTGACCCGGCGGAATCGGCACGTAACGGGGCGGCACCATGCTCCCATGAGGAAGTGCCATCTCCCGAGGCTGAGCCGGTCCTCCTGTTCCAGTTGTCATAAACTGATTTGTATCTGGCGGATTACTTGGGCCGGCTCCGGGTGGAGCAAAGAGATTCCGTGGATCATAAACCGGAGGTAAATGGGACTGGGTTTTCTGATGTCTCCTCCTCATCACCTCGTTAGACGCGTTTAGGCTCATTGTGAGTTGGTAGGCTTCTAACTGTAACCGCTGTGCCCGCTCATCTAAAGTCGCCCGTTCTGTGGCTAACCTGGTGTTCCTCAGCTGCCAAGGCCTCCTTGGCCCGAGCTATCTCCTCGTGCACCCGTGCCACCTCCGCGTCATGCTCATCTTTATTTGCAGGAATAACCGTGGCAGTTAACACGACCGTGAGCTTATCCATGAGATCTATCAGCACCTGAGCCGGCGGGCGCACAGGGCCTCCTGCCCCGGCTGCTCCTGTCTCGGACGTTATTGCTGTAGCGGCTGTAGAGTTTTGGCCGGGTTGAGTCCCAGCCATGAAGACTCCTGCCCATCTTGGCGGCTCATAGAGGTCCGTAATACTGGTGCCATCGGAACAGCCTACAAGCACGCCGTCTTGCACTTGGTACAGCGAATCCGTTGAACCGGCGGATGAATCACCGTCAGAAAGGACCGCCGTCTCATCACCATCTTCAGATCCTTCAGGAAGCTCTTCTCCGTGGACATAGCCCACGAAGGCACGCTTCATGACGGGTTGAACTAGGCCGAAACTCGCGCGCTGAGTCATCTCGATGAGGTCGATGCAGTTGTCCGGCTCAGGGCCCGGCTCACCAATCCGGCCAATGAAAATGTGGATTCCGTCGAAGGGGACCCGGTACCCGTATTCAAGTGAGTCGGCGTCGGGGCCCCAGCCTTCATCGTCGATGTAGATCTTGCCGCGACGACTCTTGGTCATCCGGCCTACTACATATCCCTTGAGCCGTTCGAAGTTGCCCTTCAAGAACTCAAATCCACCGTGTGCTGGCCCCTTGGTGGGCGCCAACTGTCATGGAATTGTCACGTCATATGTCCTAGTGAAAGGTCTTAGTTGTGTAGCCATCACAACTAGGAAGCTTGAAGGGGTTAATCGGGACAAAGGACATGAAAGGTTTATACTAGTTCGGCCCCTAATGGTGAAGGTAAGGCCTACGTCTAGTTGGGTTGGTATTGATGTTTCGATGACCAGGGAGAGAGATACGCTATGCCCGGTTCTTGATCAGTTGTTTCTTGCCCTAAGCTGCCGGCGGGTTGTCCCCTTATATACACGGGTGGACGCCCTGCGGCCTACAGAGTCCCGGCCGGCTCATAGACAGTGTCCGGCTCAGTGACTAGTTAAATCTACCTTATGTTACAAGTCATATCATCATGGCGGTTTATCACTACTAGATGACTCGTTGCGCCAATGGCGCAAAGGCCGAGAGGGAGCCAAGTATTGTGAGAATATTTAGACACCCAAGTCAAAAACCAAATGTGGCCAACACTCCCGCATCCTCTGCTTGGAAGCCGCCTTTTCTCACCGGATCTAACATAGATACACGATTCTTCAAGAGCAAATTTCAGAGAAAATATAAAATATGGAAGGCTTCTTCATTTAGTTTCTTTGGAAACCTAAAGGTCTAAGAGGATTGCACATGTGAGAAGCTGTGAATCCACAAAAAAAACTAAACTAACTTCCAGACAAACATTTCAAGTTTGGAAGCCACAAAGCAGCAACCCAGATCTCTCGTTGTAGTGCATGTACATGTCCTTAATCCTGCGTCCACAACCCATAATTTTTCAACACCTAAATCCACGAAATTCAACTGAAGGAAATCATGGCAGAAACATGCGCCGTGGCTTACGTCTCCGAGAAGGACTTCTTGGCATTCTTGTGCAGGTTGGACACAACAATCCTCGCTGCGAGCTGCAAAAGAACCACATAGGCACCTTCCTTCACCTTGCCCTTGGGGAGGAGAGGGGCAACACTTGTAGAGCTGCGACAAGGCTTGCTCCGAGTGTAATCATCAACATCCTTAGATACCTAAACAAACAATAAAAAAAGAACATGCTATGAGCAATCAAAAAAGAGGAATTATACAGCCTCAAAAATATATACGCATGAAATATTATTATTCATTTGACAATTAGTCCTTATCTACATTGGTTTGAGAAAGCAAGCGATACGTGCAGACATACATCATATAGATAGACGTTTTCTTTTAGCTCGTGGTTGGTTTTTTTATCTCTATTTGGTAGGCAAGACCAAGACATGCAGTCGTTGACATTAAGCAAAGTCATCATTGCATGTTATCGTCAGTACTGAAAATGACCTCATCGCCTAAGCAGCTCTTTATGGTAGGTGTGTTCGGTGGGCTGTCATTGTGAAGGAAATATGCCCTAGAGGCAATAATAAGGTTATTATTTATTTCCTTATATCGTGATAAATATTTATTATTCATGCTAGAATTGTATTAACCGGAAACATAATACATGTGTAAATATATAGACAAACATAGTGTCACTAGTATGCCTCTACTTGACTAGCTTGTTAATCAAAGATGGTTATGTTTCCTAACCATGAACAAAGAGTTGTTATTTGATTAACAGGATCACATCATTAGTTGAATGATCTGATTGACTTGATCCATTCCGTTAGCTTAGCACTTGATCGTTTAGTATGTTGCTATTGCTTTCTTCATGACTTATACATGTTCCTGTAACTATGAGATTATGCAACTCCCGTTTACCGGAGGAACACTTTGGGGTGCTACCAAACGTCACAACGTAACTGGGTGATTATAAAGGAGTACTACAGGTGTCTCCAAAGGTACATGTTGGGTTGGCGTATTTCGAGATTAGGTTTTGTCACTCCGATTGTCGGAGAGGTATCTCTGGGCCCTCTCGGTAATGCACATCACTATAAGCCTTGCAAGCAATGTAGCTAATGAGTTAGTTACAGAATGATGCATTACGTAACGAGTAAAGAGACTTGCCGGTAACGAGATTGAACTAGGTATTGGATACCGACGATCAAATCTCGGGTAAGTAACATACCGATGACAAAGGGAACAACGTATGTTGTTATGCGGTTTGACCGATAAAGATCTTCGTAGAATATGTGGGAGCCAATATGGGCATCAAGGTCCCGCTATTGGTTATTGACCGGAAACATGTCTCGGTCATGTCTACATAGTTCTCGAACCCGTAGGGTCCGCACGCTTAACGTTTCGTTGACGATATAGTATTATATGAGTTATGCATGTTGGTAACCGAATGTTGTTCAGAGTCCCGGATGAGATCATGGACATGACGAGGAATTCCAGAATGGTCCGGAGATAAAGTTTGATATATGGGATAATAGTGTTTGATCTCCGGAAGGGTTCCAGAATTCACCGGAAGGGGTTCCGGATGTTTCCCGAAATGTTTGGGTACGAGAACACATTATTTGGGCCAAAGGGGAAAGCCCACAAGGTTTTTGGAAAGCGCAAAAGGAAGTTTTGTGGAGTCCAGGGGCCAGACGCCAGGGTCCCTGGCGTCTGGGTCCAGACGCCGGGAACCCTGGCGTCTGGTCCTGGAGTCCGAGAAGGACTCTTGCCTTTCGGGTGAAACTGACTTTGTGGAGACTTTTACTCCAAGTTTCGACCCCAAGGCTCAACATATAAATAGAGGGGCAGGGCTAGCACCAAAGACACATCAAGAAACACCAAGCCGTGTGCCGGCAACCCCGTCCCCTCTAGTTTATCCTCCGTCATAGTTTCCGTAGTGCTTAGGCGAAGCCCTGCGGAGATTGTTCTTCACCAACACCGTCACCACGCCATCGTGCTGCCGGAACTCATCTACTACTTCGCCCGTCTTGCTGGATCGAGAAGGCGAGGACGTCATCGAGTTGAACGTGTGCAGAACTCGGAGGTGCCGTGCGTTCGGTACTTGGATCGGTCGGATCGTGAAGACGTACGACTAGATCAACCGCGTTGATAAACGCTTCCGCTTAGCAATCTTCAAGGGTATGAAGATACACTCCCCCTCTCGTTGCTATGCATCACCATGATCTTGCGTGTGCGTAGGAAATTTTTTGAAATTACTATGTTCCCCAACAGTGGCATCAGGGCCTAGGTTTTATATGCACGAGTAGAACACAAGTGAGTTGTGGGCGATACAAGTCATACTGCTTACCAGCATGTCATACTTTGGTTCAGCGGTATTGTTGGATGAAGCGGCCCGGACCAACATTACGCGTACGCTTATGCGAGACTGGTTCTACCGCCGTGCTTTGCACACAGGTGGCTAGCGGGTGTCAGTTTCTCCAACTTTAGTTGAACCGAGTGTGGCTACGCCCGGTCCTTGCGAAGGTTAAAACAACACTAACTTGACGAACTATCGTTGTGGTTTTGATGCGTAGGTAAGAACGGTTCTTGCTCAGCCCGTAGCAGCCACGTAAAATTTGCAACAACAAAGTAGAGGACGTCTAACTTGTTTTGCAGGGCATGTTGTGATGTGATATGGTCAAGACGTGATAAGATATAAGTTGTTGTATGAGATGATCATGTTTTGTTGAAGTTATCGGCAACTGGCAGAAGCCCTATGGATGTCTCTTTGTTGCATAAGATGCAAGTTCCAAATAATTGCTTTACTTTATCGCTATACGATAGCAATAGTTGCAAGAGCAATAGTTGGTGAGACAACCATGTGATGACACATTGATATAGATCAAGATGATGAAGATCATGGTGTCGTGCCGGTGAGGATAGAGATCATGACAGTACTTTGGAGATGGAGATCAAAGGCGCAAGATGATCATGGCCATATCATGTCACATATTTTGATTGCATATGATGTTTATCTATTATACATCTTATTCTTGCTTTGATTGACGGTAGCATTTTAAGATGATCTCTCACTAATTATCAAGAAGTGTTCTCCCTGAGTATGCACCGTTGCCAAAGTTCGTCGTGCCCAGACACCATGTGATGATCGGGTGTGATAAGCTCTACGTCCATCTACAACGAGTGCAAGCCAGTTTTGCACACGCGGAATACTCAGGTTAAACTTGACGAGCCTAGCATATGCAGATATGGCCTCGGAACACGGAGACCGAAAGGTCGAGCGTGAATCATATAGTAGATATGATCAACATAATGATGTTCACCATTGAAAGCTACTCCATTTCACGTGATGATCGGTTATGGTTTAGTTGATTTGGATCACGTGATCACTTAGAGGATTAGAGGGATGTCTTTCTAAGTGGGAGTTCTTAAGTAATATGATTAATTGAACTTAAATTTATCATGAACTTAGTCCTGGTAGTATTTTGCAAATTATGTTGTAGATCAATAGCTTGCGTTGTTGCTTTCATATGTTTATTTTGATATGTTCCTAGAGAAAATTGTGTTGAAAAATGTTAGTAGCAATGATGCGGATTGGATCTGTGATCTGAGGTTTATCCTCATTGCTGCGCAGAAGAATTATGTCCTTGATGCACCGCTAGGTGACAAACCTATTGCAGGAGCAGATGCAGACGTTATGAACGTTTGGCTAGCTCAATATGATGACTACTTGATAGTTTAGTGCACCATGCTTAACGGCTTAGAATCGGGACTTCAAAGATGTTTTGAACGTCATGGACCATATGAGATGTTCCAGGAATTGAAGTTAATATTTCAAGCAAATACCCTAGTTGAGAGATATGAAGTCTCCAACGAGTTCTATAGCTAAAGGATGGAGGAGAATCGCTCAAATAGTGAGCAAGTGCTCAGATTGTCTGGGTACTACAATCGCTTGAATCAAGTGGGAGTTAATCTTCCAGATAAGATAGTGATTGACAGAATTCTCTAGTCACCACCACCAAGTTAGTAGAACTTCGTGATGAACTATAATATGCAAGGGATGATGAAAACAATTCCCAAGCTCTTCGCGATGCAAAAATCAGCGAAGGTAGAAATCAAAGAAAAACATCAAAGTGTTGATGGTGGACAAGATCACTAGTTTCAAGAAAAAGGGCAAAGGGAAGAAGGGGAACTTCAAGAAGAACAGCAAGCAAGTTGCTTCTCAAGTGAAGAAGCCCAAGTCTGGACCTAAGCCTAAGACTAAGTGATTCTGCTGCAAAGGAACTGGTCACTGGAAGTGGAACTACCCCAAGTATTTGGTGAATAAGAAGGATGGCAAAGTGAACAAGGGTATATTTGATATACATGTTATTGATGTGTACTTTACTAGTGTTTATAGCAACCCCTCGGTATTTGGTACTGGTTCAGTTGCTAAGAGTAGTAACTCGAAACGGGAGTTGCAGAATAAACAGAAACTAGTTAAGGGTGAAGTGACGATGTGTGTTGAAAGTAGTTTCAAGATTGATATGATCATCATTGCACACTCCCTATACTTTCGGGATTAGTGTTGAACCTAAATAAATGTTATTTGGTGTTTGCGTTGAGCATGAATATGATTTGATCGTGTTTATTGCAATACGGTTATTCATTTAAGTAAGAGAATAAACTATTGTTCTGTTTACATGAATAAAACCTTATATGGTTACACACCCAATGAAAATGGTTCATTCGATCTCGATCGTAGTGATACACATATTCATAATATTGAAACCAAAAGATGCAAAGTTAATAATGATAGTGCAACTTATTTGTGGCACTGCCGTTTAGGTCATATTGGTGTAAAGCGCATGAAGAAACTCCATGCTGATGGGATTTTTGGAATCACTTGATTATGAATCACTTGATGCTTGCGAACCATGCCTCATGGGCAAGATGACTAAGACTCCGTTCTCCAGAACATTGGAGCGAGCAACTGACTTATTGGAAATAATACATACTGATGTATGCGATCCGATGAGTGTTAAGGCTCGCGGCGGGTATCGTTATTTTCTGACCTTCACAGATGATTTGAGCAGATATGGGTATATCTACTTGATGAAACATAAGTCTGAAACATTTGAAAAGTTCAAAGAATTTCAGAGTGAAGTGGAAAATCATCGTGACAAGAAAATAAGGTTTCTACGATCTGATCGCGGAGACAAATATTTGAGTTACGAGTTTGGTCTTCAATTAAAACAATGTGGAATAGTTTCACAAATTCATGCCACCTAGAACACCACATCATAATGGTGTGTCCGAACATCATAACCGTACTTTATTGGATATAGTACAATCTATGATGTTTCTTACCGATTTACCAATATCGTTTTGGGATCATGCATTAGAGACAACTGCATTCACGTTAAATAGGGCACCATCTAAATCCGTTGAGACAACACTATATGAACTGTGGTTTAGCAAGAAACCAAAGTTGTCATTTTTTAAAGTTTGGGGCTGCGATGCTTATGTGAAAAAGTTTCATCCTGATAAGCTCGAACCCAAATCGGAGAAGTGCGTCTTCATAGAATACCCAAAGGAAATTGTTGGGTACACCTTCTATCACAGATCCGAAGGCAAGATATTCGTTGCTAAAAATGGATCCTTTCTAGAGAAGGAGTTTCTCTCGAAAGAAGTGAGTGGGAGAAAAGTAGAACTTGATGAGGCAACTGTACCTTCTCCCGAATTGGAAAATTGTTCATCACTGAAATCAGTTCCAGTGATTTCTACACCAATTAGCAAGGAAGCTAATGATGATGATCATGAAACTTCCGATCAAGTTACTATAGAACCTCGTAGGTCTTCCAGAGTACGGTCCGCACCAGTGTGGTACGGTAATCCTGTTCTGGAAGTCATGTTACTAGACCATGATGAACCTATGAACTATGAGGAAGCGATGATGAGCCCAGATTCCGCAAAATGGCTTAAGGCCATGAAATCTGAGATGGGATCCATATATGAGAACAAAGTGTGGACTTTGATGGATTTGCCCGATGATCGACAAACCATAGAAAATAAATGGATCTTCAAGAAGAAGACGGACGTTGATAGTAGTGTTACTATCTACAAAGCTAGACTTGTCGAAAAAGGTTTTTGACAAAGTTCAAGGTGTTGACTACGATGAAATTTTCTCACTCGTAGCGATGCTTAAGTCTGTCCGAATCATGTTAGCAATTGCCACATTTTTTGAAATCTGGCAAAAGGATGTCAAAACTGCATTTCTTAATGGATTTATTAAAGAAGAGTTGTATATGATGCAACCAAAAGGTTTTTGTCAATCCTAAAGGTGCTAACAAAATGTGCAAGCTCCAGCGATCCATCTATGGACTGGTGCAAGCATCTCGGAGTTGGAATATACGCTTTGATAAGTTGATCAAAGCATATAGTTTATACAGACTTGCAGTGAAGCCTGTATTTACTAGAAAGTGAGTGGGAGCACTACAACATTTCTGATATGTATATGTGAATGACATATTGTAGATCGGAAATAATGTAGAATTATTCTGCAAAGCATAAAGGAGTGTTTGAAAGGAGTTTTTCAAAGAAAGACCTCGGTGAAGCTGCTTACATATTGAGCATAAAGATCTATAGAGATAGATCAAGACGCTTGATAAGTTTTTTTTTCAATGAGTGCATACCTTGACAAGATTTTGAAGTAGTTCAAAATGGAACAGTCAAAGAAAGAGTTCTTGCCTGTGTTACAAGGTGTGAAATTGAGTAAGACTCAAAACCCGACCACGGCAGAAGATAGAAAGAGAATGAAAGTCATTCCCTATGCCTTGGCCATAGGTTCTATAAAGTATGCCATGCAGTGTACCAGATCTATTGTATACCCTACACTAAGTTTGGCAAGGGAGTACAATAGTGATCTAGGAGTAGATCACAGGACAACGGTCAAAATTATCCTTAGTGGAATAAGGATATGTTTCTCGATTATGGAAGTGACAAAAGGTTCGTCGTAAAGGGTTACGTCGATGCAAGTTTTGACACTGATCTGGATGACTCTAAGTCTCGATCTAGATACATATTGAAAGAGGGAGCAATTAGCTAGAGTAGCTCCGTGCAGAGCATTGTAGACATAGAAAATTGCAAAATACATAACGAATCTGAATGTGAAAGACCCGTTGACTAAGATTCTCTCACAAGCAAAACATGATCACACCTTAGTACTCTTTGGGTGTTAATCACATAGCGATGTGAACTAGATTACTGAATCTAGTGAACCCTTTGGGTGTTGGTCACATGGCGATGTGAACTATGGGTGTTAATCACATGATGATATGAACTATCGATGTTAATCACATGGTGATGTGATCTAGATTATTGACTCTAGTGCAAGTGGGAGACTGAAGGAAATATGCCCTAGAGGCAATAATAAAGTTATTATTTATTTCCTTATATCATGATAAATGTTTATTATTCATGCTAGAATTGTATTAACCAGAAATATAATACATGTGTGAATATATAGACAAACAGAGTGTCACTAGTATGCCTCTACTTGACTAGCTTGTTAATCAAAGATGGTTATGTTTCCTAACCATGAACAAAGAGTTGTTATTTGATTAACATGATCACATCATTAGTTGAATGGTCTGATTGACTTGACCTATTCCGTTAGCTTAGCACTTGATCGTTTAGTATGTTGCTATTGCTTTCTTCATGACTTATACATGTTCCTGTAACTATGAGATTATGCAACTCCCGTTTACCGGAGGAACACATTGGGTACTACCAAACATCACAACGTAACTGGGTGATTATAAAGGAGTACTACAGGTGTCTCCAAAGGTACATGTTGGGTTGGCGTATTTCAAGATTAGGTTTTGTCACTCCGATTGTCGGAGAGGTATCTCTGGGCCCTCTCGGTAATGCACATCACTATAAGCCTTGCAAGCAATGTAGCTAATGAGTTAGTTACGGAATGATGCATTACGTAACGAGTAAAGAGACTTGCCGGTAACGAGATTGAACTAGGTATTGGATACCGACGATCAAATCTCGGGTAAGTAACATACCGATAACAAAGGGAACAACGTATGTTGTTATGCGGTTTGACCGATAAAGATCTTCTAGAATATGTGGGAGCCAATATGGGCATCCAGGTCCCGCTATTGGTTATTGACCGGAAACATGTCTTGGTCATGTCTACATAGTTCTCGAACCCGTAGGGTCCGCACGCTTAACGTTTCGTTGACGATATAGTATTATATGAGTTATGCATGTTGGTAACCGAATGTTGTTCGGAGTCCCGGATGAGATCATGGACATGACGAGGAACTCCGGAATGGTCCGGAGATAAAGTTTGATATATGGGATAATAGTGTTTGATCTCCGGAAGGGTTCCGGAATTCACCGGAAGGGGTTCTAGATGTTTCCCGAAATGTTTGGGTACGAGAACACATTATTTGGGCCAAAGGGGAAAGCCCACAAGGTTTTTGGAAAGCGCAATAGGAAGTTTTGCGGAGTCCAGGGGCCAGACGCCAGGGTCCCTGGCGTCTGGTCCTGGAGTCCGAGAAGGACTCTTGCCTTTCGGGTGAAACCGACTTTGTGGAGGCTTTTACTCCAAGTTTCGACCCCAAGGCTCAACATATAAATAGAGGGGCAGGGCTAGCACCAAAGACACATCAAGAAACACCAAGCCGTGTGCTGGCAACCCCATCCCCTCTAGTTTATCCTCCGTCATAGTTTCCGTAGTGCTTAGGCGAAGCCCTGTGGAGATTGTTCTTCACCAACACCGTCACCACGCCGTCGTGCTGCCGAAACTCATCTACTACTTCGCCCGTCTTGCTGGATCGAGAAGACAAGGACGTCATAGAGCTGAACGTGTGCAGAACTCGGAGGTGCCGTGCGTTCGGTACTTGGATCGGTCGGATCGTGAAGACGTATGACTACATCAACCGCATTGATAAACGCTTCCGCTTAGCGATCTTCAAGGGTATGAAGATACACTCCCCCTCTCATTGCTATGCATCACCATGATCTTGCGTGTGCGTAGGAATTTTTTTGAAATTACTACGTTCCGCAACACATTGGTGAAAGCACAAATGTCTTTCATATCATTGAATTCATCGTCTAATCCCAACAATACTTGTTTATTTTCTTTAGAATGTCTTCTGATTGTACAGTTGTATCGTCAAGGTGCTCTGCGACATATCTTACTTGCAAGAGAGTATGGTTCATATCATTGTCTTATTTTCAGTTAAACTAATTGCAATGAAGTCTTGAAGTATTTTGTTGTAAGAGGCTTCCATATATTTAAGAGTTTCGGTTTCAAGCCGATCTTTAGCTTCTTCGAGTTCTCAGTAGACATATCTGAATATTGATTCTTTTGGAAGTCCATTCTTTAGTTGGTACTCAGATGGATTGAACTCAATGGTGCCTCCCGGCCAACCGTTCTTGCCTTGCGTGTTCATCTACTGATCGACCAACTGATTATAGAGAAGCAAAAGTCTAAATCGCCACTGTCAGCAATTAGTTTCCTTTCTTTTTTTGATGTAGGAGGGAATGAAAGGACAAAACCGATAAACCAGAAACAGATTACAATGACCAAATTATTAATCTTGAAACCAATAGGGAAGAACCTTTGGGATGCTGGATTTACCATATCACAGTTATTCAGCTACAAAATCTATTAACCTAAGATGAACATACGTTAGTGGCAGCATAACCTCTAAACTAAATAAGAAGTTGACTATGAACAAAGCACAAATGGTGATAATGTCCCAAAAGTTCAATCTAATGCACTCAAATGGGTGAGCCTATGGAGAAAATAGGTCCGGCCATACTGCTGTTATATAGGCACGGGCCATAGAACTAAGGGCATCTCCAACGCGGACCCTCAAACCGCTCGTGTATGTTTGGACCGCGCGGTCCGGACGTGGTGTGCCGTCCAGCACTATCTTGTATCGGTCCATTGAGCGGTCCGGACCATGTTTTCCCCGTAAATCATAACCAAATGTGGGGGTTTTGCGGGATTCCCGACACAAACACGTCTGACTCTTACACCCATGGCCCATCCAAAAGGAAGACGGAGCCCGCGTTTTTGTACCTGCCCACCCTGTTTCCACGACAAAATCCCCACTCTCTTTCGCCGCTCTCCACCCAATTCCTGCCATTTTCTCCCACTCTCTTCCTTCCTCCCGCCGCTGACGCATGGAACGGGACGAGAGGATGTCAGAGTTGGAGGTGGCAGAGGTGCAGGAGGATCCCAGCATCACCCTCGCTTGGAAGATCATCTCGGCGATGCGGCAAAATCATCACGTCAAAGCGAAGGATGCAAAGGAGGAGAAGCTCAAGCGAAAAGCTGATAGAGGGGTGTGCTGATGGCCTCCATGGCGGTGGGCGTGCTTATCATGGACATGGTGGAGGTCGCGGCAAGGGCTGCGGAGCTCCGATGGTGTCGCCCGCCGTCCAGACGTCGCCATGTACAATGTCACGACACCTTGAGTGTGAGCGTGGAGGCTCGGATTACTGGTCCAACAGGGCAGAATTTCTTGCGTGTACTGCCGGACTGATATCTTTTGTGATCGAGCATGTAAAATTTTTAAACATACTTGCCTCTTTTTGGTTGTGATCCGGCGGGCGCTATGGATTGGACTTTATTTGAATTTGAAATTGCCCTTTAGAGAAACTCCAACACGACGGCCCAAACGGGCACGCGCTTTGTCCCCTTTTGTTTGTTTGGGTCGGCCGCCCTGTTTTTGATTTGGGTCGGCAGTGTGCCCAAGCGCCGAGCCATATTTGCCAGCATGACCGGCTTGGCGTCGTTTTTCAACAAATATACACACATTTTGCATAGCTTCACAAGCAAACAAATATAGCATAGTTCCACAACCCAAATAAAATATAAAATATATCATAGTTTCAGACGAAGGAGCTGGCCAAGGCCGCGGTGGCGACTTCATGTCGGGGTGGGGGTGGGAAACTGCGGTGGCCCGGCGGCGATGTGGGAGGCAGCGGCATGTGGGGGAGGTGTGTGGGCGCGGACTGCTAGCAGGGGCACCAGAACTGGGTGGCGATGGGGTGGGGCAGGCGAGGGCTTGCTGTCAATAGGGGTGGAAGAGAGTGGCCACTGACTGGCGGGCCAGGGGGAGCAGTAGGCGTGCGTCACGCGCGCCCGCTTCGTGTCCGCACCGACGCAAATGAGGCCCAAATTTGGGTCAGGGATGGGTCAGTGGACGGACGAAAAGCGTACGCGCGTCCGTTTGGGTCGGCGCGTTGGGATGACTTTTTTGTCCGCAGCAACGACCCAAACGAACACACGCGGATAAAATCGTGTTAGAGTTGCTTTTACCTGCGACATATACATGATCGTTTTGGATGGCCGCTCCCGGCATCAGTGTATGTGGACTCCCGGCATCAGTGTATGTGGACTGGTTCCTACCGCGGACAGATGACGAACCAAATTTACGAAAGATGCTGTAACATACAAACCAACAAGTGTCATGACATGTGCAAACAACTGTCCTCTTGGACCCCACCACTTAATAACACATTTCCTATATTGTCCATTTACTAAAGAATTGCTTTCCCTAGCCTTATCCACGGCGGACGCTCCAAGGTGCCATTATTCCACTGAACTGAGCTCCATGAGAGATGATTCCACAAGGTGAGGTCCGCCGTGAGGGGGCGTGGTCATGGCCAGCGACATGAGGGAGCAGCCGCGGCCAGCGCTGCCTGACTCCGATGCGCCCAAGCCCCGGCCAAGGCCGTTCCCCTCCTGCACCGACCAGATCCCTGGGAGAAGGTGGGGAACTGCAGGGCATACGGCCGGCTGGGTGAAGCGCCGCTTCGCCCGTGATGCCGCAGGAGGGTCATGCAGCACGGCGGTCGCCGTTTCTGATAAGGTAAAAACTAACTTAGAACTTTTTGTGAGCCCATTGCTACTATGCTAATAGCCAAGTTTGAAGGGCAGTGTGGATACTTCGCTGAGTGATTCAACATTGGAGTACTAATTAGTAGGGCTAATTAGCTGCTGGGATTGCTCCAATCATCAAGCTGGTTATATTGTACAAAATACTTTTGAGTGATCGCTTGGATGCTGAAGAGTATTTTTCCAATTAAATCACGAATGATTTGAGTTCATATATTCCTGGATTTCCTCTAGTCGCAGGGTCACGCATATGCTATGCATCTGACATATGCACTTCCTTAGAATTGTTGATACGTATGTATCATGGTTAGCACCCATCGTTGGCCTACTTGGAGAACAAATTAGCATTTTAACATAAGGGCATCACACAATTAGTTACAAAATCCAAATACAAAAACTATGCTAGGTCTGCATTTTTTTTCATGCATCACCTGAGCTCACTGCACTTTCTGTGCAGTAGCAACCTGAAGCCAAAAGAACACAAAACTGTACAAACGAAAATAAAAATATGTCCACATGCCAAATAACTTTGAAAGCCTGAGTCCTACCACAACAGTTCAAACAGTCAATAGTAAGAAACGAAGTACAAAAATGGATTAGTAGACATTTCCTCCGTATGGCGAATTGCCTGAAAAGAGAGCAGTAGGTATAATGATGGGTGTTACTTTCTTGTGCAACCACCAAAACTTCACCAAGAAAGTAAAATATATTAGGATCATCGTACCTTTATTTTCACTATAATCCTTGCCCTTCCTTCTAGACTATATGATGATGGTGCAAGCTAGCTAGCATCTTCAGATTAGTCCATCCAAAAAGAACACCAGAAGTAACTATTGGATTGATTGTATTATCCCTGAAACGTCATTATCACAAATTCAGTTAGAGCATAATAA
Source organism: Triticum aestivum (assembly GCF_018294505.1). NCBI lineage: Eukaryota > Viridiplantae > Streptophyta > Magnoliopsida > Poales > Poaceae > Triticum > Triticum aestivum. The sequence continues at coordinate 149,801,962 of NC_057807.1, forward strand.
TAAATAGAAGTGCAGGGCTTGCTTATCACACTTGACTCATAGGCCTTATCTAATCCCTTTCCAAAGCAAACCATCTATCTATTTGAAATAGGCAAGAGGTAGGAAAAAATGCTATATACCAAAGAGTCATAGTGAGAAAAGCATTTGGTAGGATTATCATTGTCTTCTCATTTAATTCCCCAGCTACCGGCCTAACACTGAAGGTTGCACTGCAACTACTTGGTTCCAAGTTCAATATGGAAATTTGCAGAAAGTTTAGGCTGAACAGTTTTTATAAAAAATAAAACCCAGTGCAACATAGGATAAGAAATGCCTAGTGCAATCATAATCATGTGGTTACTATTGTTGATTGTTTGCAGGAAGCTCAAAGGAAGCAAGACTTCAACAAAAATCTCTGAATGCATTCCAAGCTTCTGTAAGGCATACGTCATTTCAAAGGGCAAACTATCATTCATGCACTCTACACCTGATGCCTGCAAAACAGCCAAGACCATATCTTCTTCAACTGTTTCTTCTCCTAGCTCCGGAAGCCTTTCCACTGCGCCCTCAGGTAATACTCAAGTCTGCATTTGATTTTGGTTTCTGAAAATTGTTGATTACACCTATCAACTGAATACAAACAAAAAAAGTGTATTAGTGTGTTACTAACTATTCTGTCTACAGCAGAGTGGGCTGACAGAAATGGAATGTCAGCTGTATTATTCCGCCAGTCATCTCTGCCATCGCATCGTGATCACACACTCATAAATATAAACAGGTCAATCCTGAAGCTAGCCCTTCAGGCAGTGCTGGCGCGCGAGATCTCTTACCATGCTGATACAACCCTGAAGACAAATTCACAATCAATCACATCAGTAGTGCAGCTCAGTAGCAGCAGCAGTGGGGATTCAGTTTATAGCAGCTTCCAGGGGATAGCTTCCGAGATATCTCTGATCTACAGGCAGCAGTTTCAAAAACTGCAACAAACCTTGGGCATTCTCATGACCAGGTAGCCGTTTCACCTTGGGCAAAAACATTTCATTCTATTGGGTACAAATTTTTTTCTTTTAAGATGATGGAAGGGTTCATCTCTAGGCCTCAGCATCATACAATGCACACTACCAAAGCAAAATATCACTACATGAAAGCATACATGTTTACCCAAATGAATGTGCAATTTATGATATTTTTTGGCTCAACAGGATGATCTGAAGCTTCAAATTGAGAGTATGAAGGTCAAACTGCGACATGTATTCTACAGTTGTGGCTATGGACAACTTTTGGCCAGTCCGGTGTATTCTATGGTTGAGGCAATGGAGCACTTTTGACCAGTCTGGTGTATTCTAAAGTTGTGGCACTGGAGTAGTCATTATCCACAATACCAGGTATGTTGTTGTTACCATGTATCAATGTGAACATGAATCGTGAGCACTGGATAATAGTAGTAATGATATACTCCCTCCGTCCCAAAATTCTTGTCTTAAATTTGTCTAAATATGGATGTATCAAGTCACGTTTTAGTATTAGATACATCCGTATCTAGACAAATCTAAGACAAGAATTTTGGGATGGAGGGAGTATATACAATGTATATTTTGTTCCAGTCTATGCTATGACATTGTGAGCCACATCTATTTTGTGCACATTTTGCTTTGTATTTGAAAAATCCCCCCTCCCTCTTTGCTGCTTGTCATGCTCAGACACCGGCAGATAGGACAAATAAACCATACACAATACATGTACATATGAACTGAAATACACTAGGCATCCTAAAGCTAACATGGAAAAATAATGAAACGACCTGAAAGAACGAATGCAGCAAATGCTAAAGCATATAATAATGAAGGTCTATGAAAACCTAGCTGTTTTTTGGGGACAAGAATCAGTTATTTCTAGTTCCCTAATTCTGGAGCTCTGTGTGAACAAGGCCAGAGGACTAAAATATCAAAAGCTAGCTAAGGACTCATCAACAGATTTTTCTTGTGCTGGCTATATGTCTCAAACGAACAATAGGCAAAGGGTGTACTTATGAACATACGTAAGCAGACACCATATCAATAGCTAACAGCATCACACAACAACCCGATCACACATCAAGATGGATTGATGGAAATGGAAAGATAAAGTATGCTATTGCAGTAGAACCAAGTGTAATAATGATTATAAGCACAGGTATGTATATTTGAGAAAATAGAAGATTAAGAAAGGGGAACATGCATCAAAAAAAGCTTTCGAAAAGCAGTAGTAATTTCACCTCTGCAACAGAGAAAGTACAAGTAGTTGGCTTTTCCTACTGATGCCTAATTGCCTAAATAAAAAATGAGTAGTAGGTATAATGATGGTGTTATTTTCTTGCGCAAGCACCAAAACTTCGCTGAAAAGGTAAAATATATTCGGAGCATTGTACCTTTATTTTCCCTATGATCCTTGCCCTTGCTTCTCGACTATATGGGCCTTATCTAATTCCTCTCCAAAGCAAACCATCTTTATATGCGAAATAGGCAATAGGTGTGAGCAAAAATGCTATATACCAAAGAGTACATGGCAATCTAAACTGAAGTGCTGCTCACAAGAAACCGAATATGATAACATGTTGTTGCCCGCTCTAATAATATATAAGGTGTTGGAAAGGAGGGGGTCTATTTTATTTATACAGTTTAGTTTAGTGATTTGGTAAAAAATAAGGGCATATCCAAGCCAGACATATCCAAGCCTCAAATCCATCGAGTCACTTTGGTTAGATCATAATGAGCAGAAATGAAAAATAGTGGCAAATTCAGCAAAAAGAAAAACAAGTTTTGCATCTACACAAAAGTGAAGCAAGTTAATGAGCTAAATTAGTGGACCTAGCACATATCAGCAAAAGAAAAGGTGGGAGGAGTGATACGCCTTCTACCTGTCAACGCATGGCTGCAGAGGGTCGCTTGCCTACGCCCCTCGCCCACGTTGCCATGGCCCTGTCCAGATCACAGATCGATCGGAGAAACCCAGGTGGCCGCCATCTCCCCAAGCCTGTCCTGCCTGGACGCGCCTGTCGGGTCCTTCCCCTCCATCGGGGTTGCTGCCAGTCTGGTCGAAGCCCCACAGGCCCCTGCCAAGAGAGCCAATAGGGTTGTAAATGATGCCAGTGAAGCCTTAGTGCTACCAAGGGCTGCAAGCTAATCGACCAAAAGCTTAAACAAGAAAGGTACTTGAAGATTTATACCCTGATGTTCATTATAAACAGAAAAGGTCAGGTGACAACGCTCAAACCTTCAGGTTACAATTTTCATGTTTTCAATTCACTATTAGCACATATCATAACAGCAAGTGCGGTAATCTTTCCTTTGATTTAAGAATGATGGTAGCTGACTATTTGAGATCTTGTAGAGCAATCAAATAAGAACATATTGCGTATTTAAAAAGAAATACACATCCAACAAATAAGATGTCTGAATCCATCACATAATACCTAGCCATCTCCAAACCATCACTCTCCTCAGGTTGGGATCCTATCGAACCAACCAAATCAATCAACCTCCATAAGCAGCCACTTCCACAAGCCCAGAAGAGCAAGAAATCTTCCACAATCATGAGATCACCATAATCATTCAATCAGACAACATAGACAAGAGAGAGAGATGGGGATGGGTGGAACGCAACTTACAGGTCAGGGTGGAAGACACGGCGTGCACCCATGGCGGCGAGGAGGAGCTTTAGTAGGAGACCTCAATGCCGGCTGCCCAGGGTTCCCCAAGAAACACCGCCGTAGAAGCTACCCCTCCCTGCCAAACCGTCCGGCAGCGAATGCCATGGAGGTCACATGTTCCTCGAGATCCCGCCGGCAACAAGTGCCATCTTCTGAACTTAATCAAGGGAAAATGCTGCATCAAGAGAAAAACAGTAAATAATCACATCCAGAAGAAAATCGAATCAAGGAAGAGTGTGCTTGTCACAAATGAGTAATAAAGAGAGAAATATATTTCACCTACGACTTTAACCATCGATCTGTCATGGCGATGCTGTCCATGGAGAGAAGCACATAGAAAGAGGGATGAGATGACGGGGGCATCGCTATAGCCACCACAAGATCCTTGATTGCCCCGAGGTCTACTATGCCTTCCCTAGGGAGAAAGAGACCCAGCCAACAACTTGCAGCAAGATTAGCACCTGCAAATAAAAATTGGATCACCCTATAAACCGCCTAGTCAAACCACAAAGGGGGAAAAGTGGAAAAGAAAAATCAGGGGAATAAGCATAGCAATGGGGAGGAGAAAGGGCAACGAGAAACATGGGGATGCAGCCCGGATGAGAGGATGGCATCTAGGGTTTTTACCTCCTGCTCTTATCCCCTGGCCAGTCAGCGCTCTTCAACAAGCTGCTTCCCACAACGCACACAACCTCTTCCCCATCGCTGCTCCTTCCCCACCTCTGTTCCTCCCCTCAACTGCACAAGATGCAAACTGTCCTCCGCAACCTGGAGCGATGCCCAACGAGGAGAGCGGCAGAGGCCAGTATGGAAGGGGAAGAGAAGGGGCTCGTGGCAGGGGCGGGGATGGAGGAAGGAAAGGGCGGTGGCGCGGTCTTCCCCGCGGCTGCACCCCATCGCTACCGGAGCGCAGTCCCCGCTGCTCTTCTCTGGCACGGATCCACCGCCCATGTGCATCTCCTTTGCTAGCGCCGCCGGAGTGAAAAGTGAAGGAGAGGAGGCGGCGGAGGGGAGCGAGGCTCACGGGGCGAGGTGCAGAGGAAGCGGGGAGGCTGCTGCGGGATTGGCTCGTGGGATAGGGTTTGCTTTTACCCAGATCGCGATTGGCGAGCACGCGATGCAGACTTCACGTACCAAAAGATGAAGTAAACTCATGTTGACTCTGCGGCCCCACGTCTATCAAGCCCCACCTACCATCCTCTCCAGAATCAGGAATGAAAGTGAAAAAAAGCGGATGGCTGACCAGCCGCCAGCAGCCAAAAAACAACTGTAGGAGATCGATCGGGTGGACCACGACGTCGCGCGAGAGCGATGCCGCTAGAACGGCGGGTACTCTAGGAGGCTTTATATGTTAGATGGGCCTTAAGCCGCCTGTGGGCCTTAAACCCTTTATTGAACCGCCATCTTCATGCTCGGTCTTGGGCTTCTTCTGGTGAGTCTTCTTTGCGTAACCCGGCCCCTCCTGGGCGGCTTACACAAATAGTTATATTCCCAACATTCAGGATTAGTTTTAGACCTAAATAATTGTTATTTGGTGCCAGCGTTGAGCATGAACATTATATCTGGATCTTGTTTGATGCGAGACGGTTATTCATTTAAATCAGAGAATAATGGTTGTTCTATTTATATGAGTAATATCTTTTATGGTCATGCACCCTTGAAGAGTGGTCTATTTTTATTGAATCTCGATAGTAGTGATACACATATTCATAATGTTGAAGCCAAAAGATACATAGTTGATAATGATAGTGCAACTTATTTGTGGAACTGCCGTTTAGGTCATATCGGTGTAAAGCGCATGAAGAAACTCCATACTGATGGACTTCTGAAATCACTTGATTATGAATCACTTGGTACTTGCGAACCGTGCATCATGGGGAAGATGACTAAAACGCCGTTCTCTGGAACTATGGAGGGAGCAACTGATTTATTGGAAATCATACATACTGATGTATGTGGTCCAATGAATATTGAGGCTCGCGGCGGGTTTTGTTATTTTCTCACCTTCACAGATGATTTGAGCAGATATGGGTATATCTACTTGATGAAACACAAGTCTGAAACATTTGAAAAGTTCAAAGAATTTCAGAGTGAAGTGGAAAATCATCGTAACAAGAAAATAAAATTTCTATGATCTGATCGTGGAGGAGAATATTTGAGTTACGAGTTTGGTTTACATTTGAAACAATGCGGAATAGTTTCACAACTCACGCCACCCGGAACACCACAACGAAATGGTGTGTCCGAACGTCGTAATCGTACTTTACTAGATATGGTGCGATCTATGATGTCTCTTACTGATTTACCGCTGTCGTTTTTGGGTTATGCTTTAGAGACAGCCGCATTCACGTTAAATAGGGCACCATCAAAATCCATTGAGACGACGCCTTATGAACTGTGGTTTGGCAAAAACCAAAGTTCTCGTTTCTTAAAGTTTGGGGCTGCGATGCTTATGTGAAGAAACTTCAACCAGATAAGCTCGAACCCAAATCGGAGAAATGTGTCTTCATAGGATACCCAAAAGAGACTATTGGGTACACCTTCTATCACAGATCTGAGGGCAATATTTTCGTTGCTAAATTCGGATCCTTTCTAGAGAAGGAGTTTCTCTCGAAAGAAGTGAGTGGGAGGAAAGTAGAACTTGATGAGGTAACTGTACCTGCTCCCTTGTTGGAAAGTAGTTCATCACAAGAACCGGTTCCTGTGACAACTACACCAATCAGTGAGGATGCTAATGATATTGATCATGAAACTTCAGATCAAGTTACTACTGAACCTCGTAGATCTACCAGAGTAAGATCCGCGCCAGAGTGGTACGGTGATCCTATTCTGGAAGTCATGTTACTTGACCATGGCGAACCTATGAACTATGAGGAAGTGATGATGAGTCCAAATTCCGCAAAATGGCTTGAAGCCATGAAATCTGAGATGGGATCCATGTACGAGAACAAAGTATGGACTTTGGTTGACTTGCCCAATGATCGGCAAGCCATCGAGAATAAATGGATCTTCAAGAAGAAGACTGACGCTGATTGTAATGTAACTTTCTACAAAGCTCGACTTGTTGCGAAAAGTTTTCGACAAGTTCAAGGGGTTGACTATGATGAGACTTTCTTACCCGTAGCGATGCTTAAGTCTATCCAAATCATGTTAGCAATTGCCGCATTTTATGATTATGAAATTTGGCAAATGGATGTCAAAACTGCATTCCTGAATGGATTTCTGGAAGAAGAGTTGTATATGATGCAACCGGAAGGTTTTTTCGATCCCAAAGGTGCTAACAAAGTGTGCAAGCTCCAGCGTTCCATTTATGGACTGGTGCAAGCATCTCGGAGTTGGAATAAATGTTTTGATAGTGTGATCAAAGCATATGGTTTTATACAGACTTCTGGAGAAGCCTGTATTTACAAGAAAGTGAATGGGAGCTCTGTAGCATTTCTGATATTATATGTAGATGACATATTGTTAATTGGAAATGATATAGAATTTCTGGATAGCATAAAGGGATACTTGAATAAAAGTTTTTCAATGAAAGACCTCGGTGAAGCTGCTTACATATTGGGCATAAAGATCTATAGAGATAGATCAAGACGCTTAATTGGACTTTCACAAAGCACATACCATGATAAAGTTTTGAAAAAGTTCAAAATGGATCAGGCAAAGAAAGGGTTCTTGCTTGTGTTACAAGGTGTGAAGTTGAGTCAGACTCAATGCCCGACCACAACAGAAGATAGAGAGAAAATGAAAGATGTTCCCTATGCTTCAGCCATAGGCTCTATCATGTATGCAATGTTGTGTACCAGACCTGACGTATGCTTAGCAATAATCTTGGCAGTTAGGTATCAAAGTAATCCAGGAGTGGATCACTGGACAGCGGTCAGGAATATCCTGAAATACCTGAAAAGGACTAAGGATATGTTTCTCGTTTATGGAGGTGACAAAGAGCTAGTCGTAAATGGTTACGTCGATGCAAGCTTTGACACTGATCCGGACGATTCTAAATCGCAAACCGGATACGTGCTTTTATTAAACGGTGAAGCTGTAAGTTGGTGCAGTTCTAAAAAAAGCGTCGTGGCGGGATCTACATGCGAAGCGGAGTACATAGCTGCTTCAGAAGCAGCAAATGAAGGAGTCTGGATGAAGGAGTTCATTTCCGATCTAGGTGTCATACCTAGTGCATCGGGACCAATGAAGATCTTCTGTGACAATACTGGTGCAATTGCCTTGGCAAAGGAATCCAGATTTCACAAGAGGACCAAGCACATCAAGAGACGCTTCAATTCCATCCGGGACCTAGTCCAGGGGGGTGGGACATAGAGATTTGCAAGATACATATGGATCTGAATGTTGTAGACCCATTGACTAAGACTCTTCCACGAGCAAAACATGATCAACACCAAGACTCCATGGGTGTTAGAATCATTACTGTGTAATCTAGATATTGACTCTAGTGCAAGTGGGAGACTGAAGGAAATATGCCCTAGAGGCAATAATAATGTTATTATTTATTTCCTCATATCATGATAAATGTTTATTATTCATGCTAGAATTGTATTAACCGGAAACATAATACATGTGTGAATACATAGACAAACTTAACATCACTAGTATGCCTCTACTTGAGTAGCTCATTAATCAAAGATGGTTGTGTTTCCTAACCATAGACATGTGTTGTCATTTGACTAACGGGATCACATCATTAGAACAATGATGTGATTGACTTGACCCATTCCGTTAGCTTAGCATTTGATCGTTTAGTGTGTTGCTATTGCTTTCTTCATGACTTATACAAAGTTCCTACAACTATGAGATTATGCAACTCCCGTTTACCGGAGGAACACTTTGTGTGCTATCAAACGTCACAACGTAACTGGGTGATTATAAAGGAGCTCTACAGGTGTCTCCAAAGGTACATGTTGAGTTGGCGTATTTCGAGATTAGGTTTTGTCACTCCGATTGTCGGAGAGGTATCTCTGGGCCCTCACAGTAATGCACATCACTATGAGCCTTGCAAGCAATGTAGCTAATGAGTTAGTTACGGAATGATGCATTACATAACGAGTAAAGAGACTTGCCGGTAACGAGATTGAACTTGGTATTGGATACCGACGATTGAATCTCGGGCAAGTAACATACCGATGACAAAGGGAACAACGTATGTTGTTATGCATTTTGACCGATAAAGATCTTCGTAGAATATGTAGGATCCAATATGAGCATCCAGGTTCCGCTATTGGTTATTGACCGGAAATAGTTCTAGGTCATGTCTACATAGTTCTCGAACCCGTAGGGTCCGCACGCTTAACGTGACGATGATAGTTATATTATGAGTTTATAAGTTTTGATGTACCGAAGGTTGTTTGGAGCCCCGGATGTGATCACGGACATGACGAGGAGTCTCAAAATGGTTGAGACATAAATATTGATATATTGGAAGCCTATATTTGGATATCGGAATCGTTCCGGGTGAAATCGGGATTTTACTGGAGTACCGGGGTGTTACCGGAACCCCCCCGGGGGTTAATGGGCCTACATGGGCCCTAAGGGAGAAGAGGAGGGCCGGCCAGGGCAGGACGCGCGCCCCCTCCCCCCTAGTCCGAATATGACAAGGAAGGGGGGGGGGGGGCGCCCCCTTTTCCTCTTTCCCCCTTCCCCCTTCCATCTCCAACAAGGCAAGAGGGGGGAGTCCTACTCCCGGTGGGAGTAGGACTCCTCCAGGTGCACCCCTAGGGGCCGGCCTCACCTCCCCCCTCCTTTATATACGGGGGCAAGGGGGCACCCCATAACACACAAGTTGATCTTCGGGATCGTTCCTTAGCCGTGTGCGGTGCCCCCTCCACCATATTCCACCTCGGTCATATCGTAGCGGTGCTTAGGCGAAGTCCTGCGTCGGTAGAACATCATCACCGTCACCACGCCGTCGTGCTGACGGAACTCATCCCCGACACCCTGCTGGATTGGAGTCTGGGGATCGTCATCGAGCTGAATGTGTGCTGAACTCGGAGGTGCCGTACGTTTAGTACTTGGATCGGTCGGATCGTGAAGATGTACGACTACATGAACTGCGTTGTTCTAACGCTTCCGCTTTCAGTCTACGAGGGTATGTGGACAACACTCTCCCCTCTTGTTGCTATGCATCACCATGATCCTTGCGTGTGCGTATGATTTTTTTTGAAATTACTATGTTCCCCAACATAATCTACCCTCGAAAACTGTTGTGATCCCCTATACTTCTGGGTTATCACCCCCCCACACACACCAATACATCGAGCGCTCTAGTCATGTCTCGCTGCCACACACAAACTTGCCCTCTCCCCTCTGACGTTCCGGTAGGTCAGTCGCCCTATATCTTTGATGCACACACACACAATTTTGATGGCTCTCTTCATTGATCTCGCACCCACACACTTGATCCTCTCTTCAACTCTATCGATATCTATGACCCGTCCCTCTCTTCTCGTGGATCGGCCCCTCCATATATGATATAGAGAGGCCTCTATTTCACACACATTGCATGCGTCACTTTTTTGTTTGGGATATCATCGACACATATTCCCACAAATACACTCAAGAAATCACCCCCACCCCATAACAAAAACACTCACGAATCCACATGCCATCTCCCAGGTTTCTATCTCTCTCACAGACACCCACATAGGTGGGGGACGCGCACGAAGAGAAGAGGTGCATACACGGCGCATGTATTCCCGTCTCTTTCCCAACCATGCCCGCGCGGGTACACGGTGTAGCTCATTTTTGTATGAAAAGGCAGCCCTCGTGGTAATTTGACATGTGTACTGGTTGTCCACTTGATGGAGGATTGTGTACCATGAGTGAACAAATAAATTGCAACTTGACGTGTGATAACCGCAAGTATAGGGGATCGCCACAGTTTTCGAGTGTAGAGTATTCAACCCAGATTTATATATTCGACACAAGGGGAGCCAAAGTATATTTTAAGTATTAGCAGTTGAGTTGTCAATTTAACCACACCTGGAGATTAAATATCTTTTACAAAGTGATCAGTAGCACAGTAATATGATAGTTTTGATAGCAGTGGTAACATCAGTAGTAACAGTAACAGTGATAGCAATGATTTTGTAGCAAGTGTAACAGTAACAGCAGCAGTAGTAACTTAGCAAGAACAATATGTGGAAAATTCATAGGCGTTGGATCGGTGAATTCATTGGATGATATCTATCATATAACAGTCATAATCTAGGGAGATACGACACTAGCTCTGGTTCATAAATATAATGTAGGCATGTATTCCGTAAATAGTCATACATGCTTATGGAAAGACCTTGCATGACATATTTTGTCCTACCCTTCCATGGCAGTGGGGTCCATAAGGAAACTAAGGGATATTAGCCTCCTTTTAATGGAGAATCGAAACAAAGCATCGACACATAGTGAATACATGAACTCCTAAAACTACGATCATCATCGGAAAGTGCCCCAATTACTGTCACACTAGGGTTTACAGATCATAACACGTAATAGGTGAATATGACTTGCAAGAACGGATCTAGAACATAGATATAATGGTGAAAACATACACGGTTCAGATCTGAAATCATGGCACTCGGGCCCTAAGTGACAAAAATTAAGCCTGGCAAAGTCATAACAGCACCAATCTCAGAACATAGTGGATACTATGGATCAAGCCCTAACAAAACTAACTCGATACATGATGAATCTCATCCAACTCCTCACCGACAAGTGGGCCTATGAAGGAATTACTCACTCCCGGTGGGGAGCGTCATGGAACTGGTGATGGAGGAGGGTTGGTGATGATGAAGACTGAAGATTCCCCTCTCTGAAACCCCGAACGGGCTCCAGATCTGGCCTCCCGATGAAGAACGGGAGGTGGCGGTGGCTCCGTATTGTGAAACACGGTGAAACTTCCACCCTGATTTTATCAGAAAATAGGATTTATAGCATCGGAATTAGGGTTTGCGGGGCCACGAGGTGGGCACAAGGCATGCCAGAGGGGGCTCCCTAGTGTCTTGTGCCCAGCCAGGGCCCCCTCTTCGGTGGTTCTTGGCTCTAGTATTTTTCTTTTATTGTAAAATAGTTCTCCAAAAAGTTTTGTTCCATTCCGAGAACTTTTACTTCTACACAAAAACAACACCATGGTAGTTCTGTTGAAAACAACGTCAGTCCGGGTTAGTTTCATTATAATCATGCAAATAAGAGTCCAAAACAAGAGCAAAACATTAGGAAAAGTAGATATGACAAAGACGTATCAACTCCCCCAAGCTTACACCTTTCCTTGTCCTCAAGCAATTTAGTTGACAAACTGAAAGTGAAAAACAAAAACTTTTCCGAACTCTTTGTTCTTGTTTACATAAATAAGCTCAAGTAGGACCCAGGTTTTCAGCAAAATTCATGACTAATCATATCAGCAATTACTCCTACAAATTATATTAACTCATATCAATGGCATAATCAACTAGAGAGCAATAATAAAATATATCAAATGCCAACACTTTGTCAAAACAATCATGATATAATATGACAACAGTGGTATCTCGCTAGCCTTTTCTGAGACCGCAAAACATAAATGCAGAGCACCTCCAAAGTTCAAGCAGTGACTAAACACTGTAATTCATGGTAAAAAAATCCAATTATGGTGCATTCAACATTAACTGCAAACAATGCATGAGGATGACAAACGTGCTTTCAAATCTGGTGCTTATTGGAGAAGGTGATGATTCAACATAAAATTAAATAGATAGTCCCTTCACAGAGGGAAGCAGGGATTTGCAGAGGTGCTAGAGCTCAAAGTTTTAAAAACAGAGATAAATGAAATTTTGGGAAATGCACCCTTCCTATTTACGTCACGACCAAGAATTATCAATATCTTCCATGCTAAACACATTAGTGGCGGCTCCCAAGCGATAAAAGTAAAGGTTTACTCCCCCTCCACCAACAAACACACTACACAGCTAGCCGAATCCATGGGTACCGTCCATACCAACAACAATCCTGGGGGAGTTTTGTTTAATTATTTGCAATTTTTGATTTCGGGACTGGGAATCCCTATTACCGCCCCTCTCGTGCAAGGACGAGTGAATAAACACTCATCATGAGAATAACCCGCTTAGCATGGAAGATACTGACTACCCCCTGTCGCTATATGAACAATCCAGGCACACAAAAAAATAGGTGTTCATTTGAAGTTTTAGAGGTGGCACATGCAAATTTACTTAGAACGACAGGGTAATACCGCATATAGGTAGATATAGTGGACTCATCTACAATAACTTTGGTTTTAAGGATTTTGATGCACAAGCAGTACTCCCTCTTAGTACAGGCGAAGGCTAGCAAATAAGTTGAGAAGCGGCCAGCTAGAGTGCGAAAATGGTCATGAACATGCATTATGAATAATGAACATTGAATACTAGCATGAGTAGGATATGGACACCATGAACATAAATATCATAGAGACTATGTTGGTTTTGATTCAACTACATGCATGAACATGTGCCAAGTTAAGCCACTTGAAACATTCAGAGGAGGATACCATATCATCATACTACATCACAATCATTTTAATGCATGTTGATATCCAAGATAAATCATTATCCACTCCTAGATACTTAAGCATGGCATGAGAAACTAAAATGTCTAATTGTCATTGCAAACATGTTTGATCATAATATGCTAAATCATGGATACTAGATTAAACAATTTACAAAACCAGAACAAGTTGAGTTCATACCCGTTTCTCTCTGCCACTGCTAGTTCAAATATCGGCATTATTGCCTTCACTCGCACGACTGAATGATATGAAAATAATAATAATGCAAGAGTGTCGTGGACTGAGCTGGAATCTGTGAACATTTTATTCAAAATGAGAAGAAAAAGCAATTTGGGCTCTTTGTTAGATCAACAATAATACATATGAGAGCCACTCAACATTTTCATCGTGGTCTTCTCCTCGATATGACTCAACAAAGGAAAATAATTTCAAAGAAACACAGTGAAATATTTTTTGAGTTTTCAGTTTTTCTTGAAGAAAGAAACTAAAGAAGGGAAAACAAAAAGAGAAAAACTATTTACACGGGAAAACTCCCAACAAGCAAAAAGAATAATCGAGAAGTATTCTTGGGTTTTCTTTTAATACTACAACTAATTAAACTAGAAAGAAAACCCTAAAAGAAGCAAGAAACCTTTTTTGGGTTTTCTCAAAGTTTTCTTTCAAACACAAGAAGAAAGCAAGAAAATAAATCTAGCATGGATAATACAATGAAAAAGTGTGGACACCGATAACTGGAAAGAAATGTGTGAACATGAATGTAATGTCGGTGGAAATACGTACTCCCCCAAGCTTAGGCGTTTGGCCTAGCTTGGTGATCATCATCTGTGGCCTTCATAGTAGTCAGAGTGGTAGCTCATGGAGGCTCTTGGTACAACCACTTCAGCTTGTCTAGCTGCCTCGACCTCTACATTGTACGCCCAAGCCTCGTTCTCTAGGACATAATATCTTCTTTTGCTGTCATACTAAAAAAGAACAAGCGTAGGCAAAACAATCGGTACAACAGGTTTCTTATCAAACCTCAAGTTATAAGTATAATTAGTGGGTGTGCCTGTAAGGAACTGATGACGTTTCATGGAATCAAAGTCTAAGTACTGAGTAGGTAGGATGGAATCATCAGGCATAGGTGTCACACCAACCTATTTAGCTAAATGAGAAGCATAAATCCCACCATAAAAGTGACCACTACCAGTGTTGTGTTGCAATCTCCATGCAACAATCACTCCTAGATTATAACATTTAATTCCGGTTAGGGAAATGTGTATGAGAGTCAAGTCAGGGGAACATAATGTACTGCAATCCTGCTTGCCCATGATGCTTCTGCCATTAAAGAGTGCAAGGTACTGAATTGATGGGAAATGAATACTTTTTTATTCTACCTTGCGTCACTCCTCTATCCTCACCGTAGCAAAGACCACTCAGAAAGGGCTCATAGTTAGATCTCGGTGGCTCGTCTAGTGAACCCAAATATGGAATTTTGCAGGCATCACAGAACACACTTAGAGACATGATAAACGGGTGATCATAAAGGCTAAACAAAGCTCCAGACTCACGAGGGAAATATTTAAATTTCTTAGTGAAAGTTTCTGTGAGGTTGAGATGCTGGATGCACTTATCTCCAATGTAGGGACCAAGCTCAGTGTTCTGAACATGTTGCTCAAACTCTTCCTTAATACCTGTGCTCACCTTGAAATTGTTACACGACCATAAGCATGATTTGATAGCAGCATCTCGCATTGAGCTTGCACTTGGCTCAACTTAAGACCGACATATCGAGCCAATACTAGGTGATGCCTCCGTAGACCTCCTCCTACAAGAACTCCTAAAGAATTGCATTTTTATTTGCGTACAACTTCTGCAAAAATTTAGGACACAAAATTTTTGTCAACCAAACTTCGCTATATTGATAGCAACTGCTCATAAAGATGCATAGAGGCCATATCAAGCATTCGAACTACTTAGAACTCTAAGAATTCAACATGCAAGCTCATCTACAGCAGCACCAAGAAAAGCTAATTATTAAAAATATAATCCAGTAAAGCAAAAATAATTGGAGCAATGGAGGAGTCACATACGAACTAGCAAGCCCCCAAAACAGTTTCGGAAATAGAGCTTCGAGCAAAGAGATCGAAATCCACGGCTTTGAGAGCAAGAACACGGGAGAGAGAGCTATGGTGAATTTTTTCTGGAGGTAGGAGATGATGTGGGCTATAGTGATAAGTGAGGGGACCCACATGGGGACCACAACCCACTAGGGCGCGCCTGGGGTTGCTAGCGCACCCTGGTGTCTTGTGGTCACCAGGTGCACCCCCACTGAAGTTATTTGCACTAAAAATTCAGAAATATCACTACAAAAAAATACACTTCCGTGATGATACATGTTTGTCACAGTAGGTCACATTTTCTGTCATGCATGTACATCCATGACAATTTTATGACACAATCAAGATAGTCATACTTGTGCTGTCGTAGAAGTGTTCCATGACAATACTAAAATTATCATCACGGTGTGTCCAGTTCCATGACGATAAATGGCGTGTCATGGAAGTGCTTTCGTCAAGGGTAACCGACACGTGGCATCCACAGTAACGGGTCATCGTTAAGCTACCGTGTTCCGGTTTGAATCTAATAACCCATTAATAGCCCGAACTAATGGGGATTTTCCATGTGTAAAATTCTCAATGGCCAGAGGAACCACATGTCGGCTCACCGTTGGGAGAGATGCCATCCACTCATTGGACTAGAGGCGCCTATTATACATCGACACGTGGCACGGCCCAACAGAAGCCCATTCCAGTGAAAAGGCCGGCCCATTTGACTTGGTCAAAAGGTAGCGGGCTAGCCCATGGAAAGCCTGTTAATGGCATGTTTGCATATAGCCAATTTAGAGCCTGCTAACTCACGACCCTATCCGAAGTAGGCCTAGTAGCATCATCTGGGCCGTCCAATATGATTCCAGCCCGTTGTAACTTCCGGCCCATGTATGGCCCATTTGCAGCATTCGATTACTTACGGTCTGTTATTGGCCTATTTCGGTTGTGGGCCAAATTCATCCCGTGGTTAAAGTCGGCATGTTTGTGGCCCGTTAATCCATTTGGCCATTTTCATAGCGTAATCAAATACGACCGATTAACGATGGCACATTATGGTCGGCCCATGAATGGACAATTCCAACTCTAGCCTGTTTACGGCCCATAATGCGGTCCGTTATTGGCCCATGTATGGCCAATCAAACATACGACCCGTAGAAGGCCCATTGATGCTACAGCCCATGGAAGGCCCATTGATGCTACGGCCCGTAGAAGGCCCATTGTTTCCACGGCCCGTTGGAGGCCCATTGTCACTACAGTAAATATGTAGCCCATGGTTATTGTGGCCTAGTTTTAAAAAACAGGCTAATGCGGCCACTAGCAAATTGTGGAAAAGAAATGCACTGACTACAAGCAAACAAATAAACAAGACAACAAGGAAATAAATAAGCAAGCAACTTAAGCTAGGCTATCATGGCTATTTCACATATTACATCCACTGGGCATCAAAGTTCGCCACTAGTGCAAATATGGGGAACAAAGCAGCATATTACATACACTGGTTGTCAAAGTTGGCAACCAGTGCAAATAAACGCCACAGAAAAACAAGTCCAGCACTGAAACCACTTCACAAGGGCTCAAGAAACAATATCTTGGGTATCTACCATGCTGGCAAGACGCTTAGCAAACTTATTAGCTTTCTCTTGTTTGGCGCTTAAATCCTGCAGCGGTTGCTGTTGCACCAAAAAGTATGCATCTGAATTTTGCAGGGACTTCCTTAGTCCTTTAGCTTCCTATTGCAACACATCTGATCGATGTCTTTCAACTTGAAGTTGAGATTCAAGAAGCCAAACTGATTCAGGCAGCAAGTTCGAAGAGCTGGTGCCAGTAGTAGTGGCGAGTAACTCGAACACTACATCAATATAAGACTTTGGGGTTGTCTCAGTGTCTTCAATATAGTTTTTATCGGCTTCCTTGGAGACCAACATGGATGTCTCACTATCTTGAACCTTATCTGCACTACTTCCTTTACCATTGCATAACGGGGTACACTTCTCCAATCTTTTGTCCGCATTCTAAAAGAGAAACAAGTAGACAGATCACAGGTTTACCATGTTGTATATGAAACTCATTTTGGTAAACCAGTTCAGTAGTAAGGTGGACAGGATAACAGCATGAAACAAACATATATCTATGTAGTATGGTCACTATATGGTCTATATCATTCTAGTTAGTGTTGCCAAATCAAGATAGAGACAGTTCAAATCATATCTATTTATGACAAAGCAGCATAGACAGAATATAAGTGTGGGAAACTACACAGCAATAACAACACATGTAATGTGCATGGCATGAGAACATAACTTTTTATTCAATTGAAACTGAAATCAACATAGAGCAAGTTACAACAACAAACATGTTAAACAAATAGGTTTAGAACATACCTGTTGCGCCATTGGAGTTTCAATTGCATCCTTAAAATTTTAGATTAGTTGATATGAGTAAATACAGTGATACAAGAGCAAAGGAGTATGAACCATAGCTATGGAACCTGACTTGAGACCAATTCCTCTTCTGCTTTAAGCGTTTACTTAGGGTTCAGAGTGTTGGTCCTCGTGCTTTGGGCACTACAGTTGCCTTACTAACTGCTCGCGTTTGGGTGCTCTGTGGTGGAGACGGTGCTGTGTCACCTCGAACTGGGTTGCTATCTGCTGGGGTTGGGGTTAGAAGGGGTGTAGCTTGTTCTCTGTCCAGTTGGGTAGGGGTACAATCTGCGTGAGTCTGGGTTATGTGTGGTGGGGCTAGTTCCTGGGCAAGTACAACTGTGGTTCTATCTGCATCGATGGATAGCACGATCTTTTCTGAAGACCGTGTTTTTACTCTCATAGATACTGCCATCACCCCCTCCAATTCAAATGGTTGATAAACAAGAAAAGTAATTGAATGTACAAACATTTTAAGATAGACTGGTGTCGGTGTCAAAACCGGCGGATCTCGGGTAGGGGGTCCCGATCTGTGCGTCTAAGGCTAATGGTAACAGGAGGTAAGGGACACAATGTTTTATCCAGGTTTAGGCCCTCTCGATGGAGGTAAAACCATACTTCCTTCTTGATTGATCTTGATGATATGAGTATTACAAGAGTTGATCTACCACGAGATTGCAGAGGCTAAACCCTAGAAGCTAGCCTATGATGATTATGACTGTCATCATCCTCCCTATACGGACCAAACCCTCCGGTTTATATAGACACCGGAGGGGGATAGGGTTTACACAGAGTCTGTTACAAAGAAGGAAATCTAATATCCGGATCACCAAGCTTGTCTTCCACGCAAAGGAGAGTCCCATCCAGACACGGGACGAAGTCTTGAGTCTTGTATCTTCACGGCCCAAGAGTCCGGCCAAAGCATATAGTCCAGCTGTCCGGATACCCCCTAATCTAGGACTCCCTCAGTAGCCCCTGAACCAGGCTTCAATGACGATGAGTCTGGCGCGTATATTGTCTTGAGCATTGCAGGGCCGGTTCCATCTCCGAATACTCCAAAGTAGATTGAAGATTGTGTCCGGTTTTGTGAGATAATTTCCGCACACCACCATAGAGAGCATGGCATTTCATAAATCTGATCTATTGACAATTTTTTGTACGGCGTGCTCCTGTATCGTGGCCCGGCCCAACATGGTCCGGTTTTTCTTGGCCTGCCTCGATACGCATTGCGAGGCGGTTTTATTGGCACACCTTGCCAAAGCAGAGATCGTGTTCCCCTTATCACGGGATCTTCCATCAATACGGGCGCGTGCAACCCCACGATGCCTGTTGGTATGACTCCGTGTTTTTAGGTAAGTCCCAAGCGGTTACGCTGAGGACGCTTGATATTCACCCCCTTTATAGAGGGGCCAAGGCCTATCCCTCTTTTCTACCATGCTTGCGCCTTTTCGCATCTTGAGTTCTAACACCCGAAGCCCAAGCTCAAGCACTTCGGATATTTAATCATGTCCGGATCCAACCTTCAAGGCCGGTGGATGGCCTCCTCGGTCGCAAAGGAGGACATCGCAAAGCTTAGGGAGGTCAGCTATCTGGCCGCCGACATCAAGCATAGGCTTCCTGCTCTAGGGCAGGTCATACCTACTCCCGAGCCCAACGAGAGCGTCGTATTTGTTTCTCACTTCCTCTGCGGCTTAGGCTTCACCCTTGATCCCTTTTTGAGAGGGCTCATGTTCTATTATGGGCTAGATTTTCATGATCTAGCTCCGGACGCCATCCTACACATCTCGTCGTTCGTTGTTGTGTGTGAGGCTTTTCTCCACGTCACCCCGCACTTCGGCTTATGGCTCAAGACCTTCAATGTGAAGTTGAAGATGATTGAGGGGCGACACGCGGAGTGCGGAGGTGTTGTAATAAGAAGGAATCCTGACGCCCCATGGCCAGAGGGCTCCTTCCCAGAGGTGTCTGATCTATGGCAGCGGAGGTGGTTTTATGTCATGGCTCCCAGAGGCACAAAGTGGGTGGCTTCCCCTGACTTCCGTTCGGGCCCTCCGCCTCAACTGGCATCATGGGCCAATGTAGGACAGGATTGGGGGCCTGCTAATGATGTACCAACATTGCAGAGTCGCATCCGGGAGCTCCTCGAGAGGGACATTAGCCTTGTCAGCATAATTCAGGTAATGCTAGTCCGACGGATGTTGCCGTGCAAACGCCGGCCTCTCCGGATGTGGGAGTTCAATCCGGAAGGTCCGCTGACTATTCTGCACTTCTTCGGCATGACGCTCGAAGGGATGTGTAAGTTATTCTTCGGACCACAAGTGGAGTGTCCGGACACCATCGAGGATGCGGGCCTGAGCTGCAACCGCCCAGCTACCCAACTAAGTAACCCAAAAACCGAACACTTCGTTTATATTTATCATAACATTATTATGAAAATCCTCCATGGCCAGGAATGGCTCAGCAAGGCGGAGAGAATCAGGTGTCCGACGCCACTTCCCGAAGGCTCGCCTAGCCCCGCCATAGCCAAGATGCTTGGTCATGGGCTAAGTAAAGTGCCCTCGGGGAAAGACGAAGGGAAGAATAGAGAAGCAGAGCTTCACACATTGCACATCCAAACCGGGGGAATTGCTACCTCCCCAAAGGAGGATAGTCGGGGAGGGGAATCTAAGGTCTCCTCCCCTCGTGGGAAGAAGAGGGCCGCCTCCAAAGACCCGAAGATGGAGGTGCCCAGAGAAGGGAAGAAAACTTTACCAGGGGCCCCTACCCCGAAGGGCGTCTTCTCCGAGCCATGCCCGCGAATGGGCCAGCCCTCAGCCGAGCTGTAAGTTAATCGTAAATACAAAGCTAGTGCTTCCTCCTTCGAGAACAGTAACCATGATCCATTCTTTGCAGTCCGGCTAGCAGCTCTTCTCGACAGAGTTCATCTTCGGGGGATCTCCTTCCGGAGATGATGGAGAGTGAAACCCCACCAACCTCTCCGCCTCATGGGGCGGGCGACCCCGAGGTGTCGTCACGGAGGAGTCCAGATTTGCCGAGGCCAGAAGCTAGTACTTTGGCCGCCCTAAGCCAGGAGCGTTCGGCTCCCACGGGGGGCGATAAGAAAGGTCCAACACAGTTCGGCGACCAGCCGGATATGCTGACGGGCCTTCTGGAGCGAGTTGCTCTCTCGGAGGATCACCGTTCATTAATGAGCACGGTGCTTGAGAAGATTTCATCCGCCACAAGCGGGTTGAATGATGCTTTTATGAGCCTGCTCAGAGGCTTTGAGGTATGTAACAAAATACGTAATTGTTGATTGTGGCACACGTGCTAGGTGTGCTCCATATGGATAGTAGCCCCTGAGACTCTGGTTGCCAGCCCAAGGCGGCCAACGGGGGATCACATCGTTGAGTAATGATCATACTATGTTTATGCACAGGTGGCTAAGGGTCCGGCAGCCGACCGGTCTGTAGAAGTCGCCAAACTGAGGCGACAAATTGGAGTTATTGATGCCGATATCACACTTGTGAACGAGCGGCTTAACGAGTCACAAAGTATGTGCTCTGCTTTCCTTATCTGTTATAGGAAAAACTAAGAGGAGCATAAGTTAATGTAGTATGCTTGGACTGCAGACGGAGCTGCTGCCATGGAAGTCCTGAGGGCAGAACTTGCCCTTGCTAAGGAACAAGCCCGGGCTAGCAATGCGGCTGCCCTAAAGGCGGCCGAAGAGTTGAGAGCCGAACAGGCTGCTCATCGCCGAAGCGAAGACAAAATAGCCAAGATGGCCGTGGAGCTGAAAAATGCCACCGACCGGTATGAGCTCCTTGAGAAAGAGAATAAGGCTAATTCGGCTGACCCGAAGAAGACACTTTATGCGACCAAGGAGACTCGGTCCAAAATTAGGGATGCGCGGGAGGAGCTTTGACAGGCCGGAGAAATCGCAGCTGGAAACCCCTATTTGTTGTGGATGAAGTTTTTAGATCCGAAGTACGCTCCTCTGGATCGACGCTGGAGTCCTGCAGACGCGTATGCGGATTTGGCGAAGAGTACGGCTGATGCGGCCAAGTTTTTCGAGGATCAAAAAGATAATGAAATGGAAAAGCTGTTCTGGTCGCAATTCAGTGCTCCAACGCGCACATTGCCGTTGAGTGAGAGGATGGCAGCTGTGGCCGAGCTCCATAGGCTGTCCGGTCTTGCAATGCAGTCTGTAATAGACCATCTATGGCCGAAGGGGCCTAAGCCGGACAGTTATTTTGGTTTAGTGCAACAATTCTTTGGTGCCGTATCGCAGATCGATGCCATGAAGAGGTCGGCGTGCATAAAGGGTGCACGGATGGCTCTTTCCCGCGTTAAAGCATATTGGACAGATATGGAGGCCACCATCATTGCGACCCAGAATCCGGCGGGAGGCCAGGAACCGGCCGAGCACTACTTGGAGCAGGTAGCAGAAGGTGCTCGTTTAATAGAGGCTCGGTGCTCGAAGAATGTCATGTTCGAGTGACAAATCGTTTCATTGTAAAAACAATGTTGTTTTAATTATGGAGGCTATGTTTATACTTTTCGCCCGAAAGTGTTTTTATGCCTGCTGTGTGGCCGTTTTATGTATATGTGCAATTTTGAAAGTTAGCAGTCGTTGGCTTCAGCCCCCATGCATATAATGCCGGGGTGTTCGCGAAAATATGCGTAATCACACTTGATCCAACATCTTGGTCCATTAAGGAGGTGATCGCACGTCGAACTAGGCAACCAGACTATATAGCTTTAACACTTTCACTTAGTCATAGGAGTTTGACGGTGGGGCTACTATGTAGCCCCTGGTACTTTTGCGTGGATCCGAATATGGGCGCGTGTGTACATGACCGAGAAACGGTCGTTCGTTAATGCGGAGGAATCCTAAAGAGTCCGCTGAGTCTTTGAGTGGTTGAACAGTCTCTCGCTATATCATGATAGTCAGTTCGGCTTTCTCGACTGAGGTGCTCATCGGGAATAACTAGGGCACAATCGCATTAGTTCTCCTTTGGCCGCCTTAGCTGATAAGAACGGAATGTAAGGCGGCAAACCCAGGAGCCGGGCAAACCCAAAATTTGACCAAAGACATGATTCAGAGCTGATGCATATAAGGCCAAACTCGCGACTCCGAACACTCCCGAAGGTATTCGGACTTTAAAACATATACTGGGCTGAGTAACGCCCTTTATTATGAACCCTGTATTTCCAGGTACGTGCATTAGTCTGCCGTGGCGAAATGCCAATAATGGCAGTATCCTCTGTGGGTGTAGCACCCATGGGATTTGAAAGCAACAAGAGACAATAAAGAAGGTTTACACGGGGGCTTAATCTATAGAGAAACCTTTGAGCGGGGCCCTGCTACACGTCTGCGCCTTTGTCTCCATTGTGCCGTGTCCTGGGAGGGTGTCGCACGAATGGTGTCTGTGAAAAGGAAAACTCATGGAGAAGAGTATGACGTAAGCGTGCGAAGAGTTGGCTATCACCAATGGATAGAAAAAGTGTAAGACATTGGCCTGTTAATAAGGTCAAGCCAAGAGTTGGGCTTTGTTAAATATCTATAGCCCCTGGTGTCTTCTATGGGATTACATGTGGTGCCTAGATCAGGTTTATCTGGGATGCCGGACACGTCTAACCGTGTCCGTGGTCTTAACGACCAATCACACTTTCTGGTATTAAAGGCCGCTTAGAGACCGGCTGCTGGTGCCGTCTCATACTCTTCCGGGCATAAGGAATGCTCTGTATTTCCGTTGACGGTGATGACGCCACGTGGACCGGGCATCTTGAGTTTAAGGTAGGCGTAGTGCGGTACTGCGTTGAAGCGGGTGAAGGCCGTTCTCCCGAGCAATGCATGATAACCACTTTGGAGGGGGGCGATGGTGAAGAGTAGCTCTTTGCTCTTGAAGTTGCCTGGGGAACCAAATGTCACCTCTAGTACGAGGGAGCCCCTGCAGCGGGCTTCGACGCCTGGTATCACCCCTTGAAAGGTGGTGTTACTTTGGCTGATTCTGGATGGGTCTATCCTCATTCTGCGGATAGTGTCCTGGTATATTAGATTAAGACTATTGCCGCCGTCCATGAGGACGCGAGTGAGATGGTATCCGTCGATTATTGGGTCGAGCACCAAGGCAGCTGATCCTCCGTGCCGCATACTAGTCGGGTAGTCCCTGTGATAGAACGTGATCAGGCAGACCGACCAGTGGTTAAGTTTGGGGGCGACGGGCTCTATAGCGTATGCGTCTTTGAGCGCGCGTTCACGCCTTCTTGTGGGTATGTGAGTCGCGTGGATCATGTTTACTGTTTTTACCTCTGGTGGGAATTTTTTTGTCCCCCAGTGTTCGGCTGGCGAGGCTCATCCTCGTCTTCACTTGGTGTTTCCTTTCCCTTGTGTTTGGCATTTAGTTTGCCGGCCTGCTTAAAGACCCAGCATTCTCTGTGAGTGTGGTTCGCAAGTTTTTCGGGGATGCCATGAATTTGGCATAGTCTATCCAGGACTTTGTTCAGGCCAGACGGTCCCTCTTTGCTGCCTTTAAATGGCTTCTTTTGTTGACCAGGTCGAGAGCCCCTGAATCCGGCGTTAACCGTTGTGTTGGCCGGACTTTCTTCCTTGTTTCGACGTTAGTTTTTACTGCGTCGTGGCTTCCCGTTGCCATCCCTGATTTCAGATGTACTTGGGTCGCTGGTGCCTCTACGGGCCAACCAGCTGTCTTCACCCGTGCAAAAGCGGGTCATAAGGCTTGTTAAGGCTGCCATTGTCCTTGGCTTTTCTTGGCCGAGGCGTCTGGCGAGCCACTCGTCCCGGATACTGTGCTTGAAGGCCGCTAAGGCTTCGGCATCCGAACAATCGACAATTTGATTCTTCTTAGTGAGGAATCTATTCCAAAGCTTTCGGACGGACTCTCCGGGCTGTTGAATTATGTGACTTAAATCGTCCGCATCCGGAGGTTGGACATAGGTCCCTTGAAAATTGGCCCTGAAAGCATCCTCGAGTTCCTCCCAACTTCTGATTGAATTTTCGGGGAGGCTTTTCAACCAGTGCCGAGCTGGTCCATTCAACTTGAGGGGAAGGTATTTGATGGCGTGGAGGTCGTCCCCACGAGCCATGTGGATATGCAGGATAAAATCCTCAATCCAGACCCTGGGGTCTGTCGTTCTGTCGTATGCTTCTATGTTCACAGGTTTAAAACCCTGTGGATATTCGTGGTCCGGTACCTCTTCGGTGAAGCACAGAGGGTGAGCAGCCCCTCTGTATCTGGACGTGTTGTGGCATGCCATCGGCTGTTGTTGTGTTCGGTGCTGATTCCGAACTGGTACTCAATTAGTCTGATCATTTTAGTGACCATAGTCCTGCGCCGGGGCGTGTCCTCTAGATCCATAGATGGACCTGGTCACGCTGGCCTTTTTATCCAGGAGCTCATGTAAATCGTGTGCGGCATCAGTAGCTGCTCTATTGTGGTTACGAAGTGGTTGGTTCAGCCTACTGGCCGTATTGTTCTTCGGTGGAACGGCCTCATCGTCAAATTTTGGTAGCAGCTTGCGCTTTGGATAGCTCTTTGTCTGGCGATCGTCGCCGTACTTTTCTTCAGTGTCTAGGACTTTATTCCATCTATGATTGAGCGTTTCCTATGCGGCTTTAAGCCTTTGCTTCTGCTTCTTTAGACTTCTCGCAGTGGCCATAAGCCCTCTTTGGAGGTTATCTCATTCCAAGCATGTTTCCGGGATGATGAATGCGTCATCGTCCAGACAGTGCTCCTGTCCCAGGGCAGTATGATGAGTTCGTCCCTCGGGATCATTGTGATCGGGCGTCTACTCCGGGCTATGTTCGGCGTGACCTGGCTCATCCTGCTCCATCGCTGGGTCCATATGGTCATTATTGCCTTCGGAGTTGACTGGGGTGTCGATCTTTCTAGCGCTGTTATCATTGTTTTTACTGTGGCTGGACTTAGAGCGGCGTTTGCGCCGTTGTTTTGGCTTTTTTCCGGGGGTTTTATCCTCTGTTTTGTCGCCATCGTCCTCCTTAGGCGTATCCACCATGTATATATCACATGATGAGGTGGCAGTCCAGCGCCCCGTGGGTGGTGGTTCTGAATTGTCTCCTGCGCCGACGTCCATACCGTCGGTGTCATCAGAGTCAAAGTCAAGCATGTCTATGACGTTGTCGACAGTGGCTATGAAGTGGGTGGTGGGTGGGCAACGAATTTCTTCGTCGCCTTCTTCCCCCTTGAGCCGGACATAGTTCGGCCAAGAGTCTCCTGAAAAAGAGAGAGACTTTAATGAGTTCAGCATGTCGCCAAAGGGCGAGTGCTGGAAGATGTCCGCAGCGGTGAACTTCATTACCGGAGCCCAGCCAGAATTGGCGGGCTCGAGGGCGCGCGATCTGGGGCCTACAACTGGACACGAGTCCAGGGGTCTGGAGACACAGGCTTCCTTGGGGGTGAAGTCTGTGTTCGGCTCTAATGCCGATGAGTGTGCGGCCTGCGGGACGCGGTCCATCCACCCGTCCTTGGGCAACGCAATCTGCTCCGGATTTAGGTCCGAGGCTACTGCGGGGGTGATATCCCGAGCATTGTCCGATAGCAGGTCTAAGCCGTGCTCATCGTGACAGTCCGGCGCTCCTGGCACAGGGCCGAATCCGTTGAAGATCAAGTCTCCGCAGATATCGCCCATGTAGTTCAAGTTTCCAAACCTGACCTGATGGCCAGGGGCGTGCTGTCGATCTGCTCCAGATGGCCAAGCGAATTGGCCCATAGTGCGAAGCCGCCGAACATGAAGATCTGTCCGGGGACAAAAGTCTCACCCTGGACCACATGGTTGTTGATGATTGAAGGAGCCATCGAGCCTTTGCAGCGACGACACAGAGGAACTCTCAATGAAAGCACCAATGTCGGTGTCAAAACCGCCAGATCTTGGGTAGGGAGTCCCGATCTGTGCATCTAAGGCTAATGGTAACATGAGGCAAGGGACACAATGTTTTACCCAGGTTCGGGCCCTCTCGATGGAGGTAAAACCCTACTTCCTACTTGATTGATCTTGGTGATATGAGTATTACAAGAGTTGATCTACCACAAGATCGTAGAGGCTAAACCCTAGAAGTTAGCGTATGATGATTATGACTGTTATCATCCTCCCTATACGGACCAAACCCTCCGGTTTATATAGACACTAGAGGGGCTAGGGTTTACACAGAGTCGGTTACAAAGAAGGAAATCTAATATCCGGATCTATCAAGCTTGTCTTCCACGCAAAGGAGAGTCCCATCCGGACACGGGACGAAGTCTTGAGTCTCGTATCTTCACGGCCCAACAATACGACCAAAGTATATAGTCCAGCTGTCCGGATACCCCCTAATCCAGGACTCCCTCAACTGGTACAATGGATAGTAGGGAAGAAAATAGGGCATGAAATAATTCACATTTATGTTGTCTAACCAAACAGGATAGCATGACATAATTTCACATATATGATGGCTAATTAAACAGGATAGCAGGACACTGTGCAGGCTGGCGCCCGCCTGGTCTCGATCGTCATGGCTTGCGTCATGAGCACCTCGCGAGGTACTCCTGCCTTGATCTCTCCACCTCCTCGCGAGCCTGCCTGGTGAGGTCGTCCCTGAGGAAGCCTTGCATCGTCTGCTCCGTAAGGCTTGGCCCCTCGCGAGGGTCTTGAGCTTGGGTTCATGAAGATGGGTCGTACTGGGCCACCCCTTGAGCCATGCCGCAGGCCACAAGCAGGCAAGTATGGGGACCCCCATTCCCAAAACGCCGACAGTAGCCCCCGGGGCCAAGGCTCGCTCGGACTTGGCTTAGCAGCGAAGCAAAAGGGCAAGTGCGGAGCGCCGCGGGCCCCAACAGCCTGCGGCCTTGGTCACCGCGTGGCGGTTGATTGGACGTGGGCGTCTCCGCTTCCCCACACTGCCTCAGCAACTGCATGATTTGACGAGTCCCTAGATGCAAAATGAGTCATGATTACCTGTGATCGTGGAGGCCGACGGTTGGCCTCCTCTGGACTATAAGTACGGAGAGGTGCGAGCCCCCGCAGTCCATCTCTTCTCGCTCCGCTCGCTTCTTCTTCCTCGCTCCTCCTCCTTCTTGTCGCCAATGGCACCGATCCGCTGGTTCTCAGCCGAGGAGAAGGGAAAGGCCCCCCGAGAGGGGCCCGACCCACTTCCGCCGAAGAAGCGGTCGGTCCCCGGCCGCCGTGACGAGGTTGCTCGGCCGGATACGTCGAGGCCTTGGTACGAGCGGCCACCTCCGGGGGTTTCGCTACCTCTATACGCCCGGGCTGAGGGCCCTGGAGAGGAAGATGCCGAGCGGCATCGCCTGCGCCGTCGGTGGCATCACCGACTTGTGGCGGTGCGCGCCATCGCTCCTGGTCTCCACGCCGCCGACTCCTCTCGCGAGCTCGTACTTCACGCCGCCATGCCTCCACTACAAAAAAATACACTTCTGTGATGATACGTGTTTGTCATAGTAGGTCGCGTTTTTTTTCATGCATGTACATCCATGACAAATTTATGACAGAATCAAGATAGTCATACCTGTGCTGTCGTAGAAGTGTTCGATGACATTACCAAAATTATCATCACGGAAGTGTCCACTTCCATGACGATAAATTGCGCGTCACAGAAGTGCTTTCGTCAAGGGTGACCGACACGTGGCATCCACCGTAACGGAACGTCATTAAGCTATCGGGTCGGGTTTTGGATCCGATAACCCATTAACAGCCCCGACCAATGGGGATTTTCCACGTGTAAAATCATCATTGGCTGGAGGAAACACGTGTCGGCTCATCGTTGGGACAGATGTCATCCACTCATTGTACAGAAGGCGCCTATGATACGTCAACACGTGGCACGACCAATCAAGTTTAAATGGGCCGGCCCAAGTAAAGGCCCACATGATTTGGCGGGCCATAATGGGCCAGCCTAGTTAAAGGCCCACGAGATTTTGCGGACTATAATGGGCTGGCCCAGCTAAAGGCCCACAAGATTTCGCGGGCCATAATAGGCCGGCCCAGGTAAAGGCCCACAAGATTTTTGTATGCCATAATGGGCCGGTCTAGATAAAGGCCCACAAAATTCTTGTGGGTCATAATGGGCCGGCCCAGCTAAAGGCCCACGAGATTTCGCCGACATTAATGGGCCGGCCCAGCTGTAGGCCCACAAGATTTTGAGGACCCTAGTAGGCCGGTCCATTAACTGGCTGCCATGTTTTGGGCCAAATGCCGGCCCATAATTGATCCGGTCCATTAATGGCCTGCCACGTTCCGGGCCTAGTAATGGCCCATATAAGATCTGGCCCGTCAAAAGCCTCCCACTTTCTGGGCCAAATCACGGCCCAGATCAGGTCCGGCCCTTTAAGAGGCTTTGGGCTCAATTATGGCCCATATCAGATTCGGCCCGTTGACTGGACGCTATGCTTTTGGGCCCACTTGCTAAAGGCCCATTTAGTAATTCGGCCCGATGATAGTTTCGGCCTGTTACGGGCCCTTTTAACATTTGGCCCTATATTAATTTCGGCCTGTTAAAAGTCCGTCATATAGTTGGGCCTAACTACGACCCGGTTTGCATCCGGCCTGCTCACAGCCGATATCTGACTGGGCCAAACAAGGACCGAGACAACTTTGGCCTGTTAAAAGCCCGTGAATTGATTCGCACAATCATGGGTCGGGGTCCATTTCGGGCTGTCGCTGGCCCGTGAGCCATTCGGCATGTTTCAGGCCCAGCCTACTTCTCAGCCTCCTAAAAGCCCATTGAGTTTTCTTGCGAAAAGAGGGCCAGGGGTTACTCGACCTATTAAAGGCCCGAATCTACTAGTGGGCCAGTTTGACGGGGCCCATGATGCGGATCATACATCATGATTGCATGACGGCCCGATTATGTACCGTAATTTTACGGTTTGGCCGGTTTACTGCGAAGACAGGATATATATACAGTAAAATAACTGCAGCATCGTGAATAAGAAAAAACCTAGACTATACAATAAGGAAATTACGGCATATTACATCCACTGGGCATCAATGTTCGCCACTATGATAATAAAGCACAAGCAGACAGCAGATTACATACACTGGGCATCAAAGATCGCCACCAGTGCAAATAAACATGCCGACAAAATAATATACAAAACCGACTGTACTTCAATAGGGTTCAAGAAAGGTTAGCCCTGCTGGGGAGCTGCAGCGCAAGCAGCTGAGCAAGAGGATGAGACTGCGCTTTTTCAACACTTATATCTTCCTCACTCTGAAAGATAAACAAGCAGACAGATGACAAGTTTTGCACATAAAAGTATCAGTGCTGACAATTCATCACATTTCTTACTGACGAATAAAGTAACACAGTTTAAAATTGCATTAACACAATATGGTATTGTTCAGGTCAAGACATGGCAGGAATTGACATTGTGAAGGAGTTGGCAGCTTCACGACACCACTGGATTACAGATCAATAACTCATAAGTATCAATGGTTAGTGTGCTGTCAATTTATCCCATTTCAGATTGGCAAATAAAGAGGCGGTTTAAATAATAGTAGAATGATATGACATTGTTCATAGTTAAGACATTGCAGAATATGACATTGTGCTGTAGTGGGTAGGTTCACCACACCACTGGATTACAGATGAAGAACAGAAGCATACATGCAGTGCAAAAGAAGATCACTTGCTCTGTATAGTTTAATTTACATGGTATGATGAAGGAACTTGGTTGTACAACTGAAAACTTAAATTGAGAAGGACAAACTTTTGTTTATGAATTACATAATAAACTTTAAACATGCAATTTGATGCAAACACCAAAAATAAACAGCTGTTGCAGTCATGCCTAACCAAATATACACAACAAAGTTTGAAGGCTTGAGAAGGACAAACTTACATTACTGGTGAAGACAGGTTCTATAAAGCCCTTGTCATGCTGATGGGGGGGGGGCAATTCAAGAAGTTTAGCACAAAATATTCTTCAGAAGCATTGCCTTTATTCTACATTTTGTTAAGAGTAAATATAGATGTGATAATATACGAAAAAATGGAGAATATTTAAGATAAGATGAAGATTGATGCTACATAATCAAGTAGCTATAAATGTATGTGCAGCGATACAGGCAAAAGGCACAGCCAAGAGCAATGCACAACTAAACTTCTTCAGTACCAACCTTATGGTAACAGTAAATATAGATCTGATGTGTAGAAAATGGAGGGCGAAGGAAAATAAGCTGCAGAGTGATGGTACATGAACAACTACCTGTCAATATAAGTACACTGATAAAGGACAACATGTACTTACAAGAACAATGCAGAGCTAAAAAAATTCATTGGCATTGGGTATATTCTACACTAATGTAACTATTCACACAGATCAGATAATTTGGAGCGAACAATTGATAAGCAAGCTATCATGCATACTGCTGTCACATAATGAACCAGGTATGTATGCAAGTACAGTGATACAGGAAAACAGGTACTAACAAGAGCAAAGCTGCGGGCAGCATATTTGCGATATCCTCTCGTTCTTTTCAAACCGGAATTCTTCTTTGAGCTGATTTTCTGCAAAAAAGATCCGTAAGGCACATGCGGAAAAGTAGAAGTTCAAATTGTCATGTGATTTCATAGACAGTACCTCATCCTGGGAACGAGACCAGTGCATAACAAGGTTTTTCCATTCAATGTCTTCTAAATTTAGCACAGGAGACTTCACCGGAAATTAGTTTATAGACTTGCCATCAAAGTGAGATTTCCTCAGGTAACACCGATACTGCTGCAATGCTTCCTTGAAAAGCACAAGCAAGCTTTGCTCATTATGACTATCCAGATTGATCCTCACCTAGTTACAACAATGTAATGTAAATCATTGATGTGTTCGATCAGCAGAAAACAGGAAAATAATAACCATGAATAATAGCACTTACATGTAAGTTGGACAGGAAGATGTGAAAATGGTGTTTGTCTTCACTGTAATCTTCCCATGATAGGAATATATGCACGTAGTCCCTAACAACATTGAAAGCATTGTCTTTTAAACTGGGAATAAATGGAATGGGGTTCCAATCTGCAGGAATTGGTCGTCTCTGCAGTTTGGATAGGTCTTCGGCCGGTGGACTTGCTGTACTTTTTGCTAGAGTGGGATTTTTCTGTGGTACAGCTGGTGCTATGGGAAATGAAATCGGTATACCTTTTGCTGGAGTGCAGGTCCTGTGTGGTGGGGCTAGTGGTATGGCCAATGAAGTATGGGTACAGTCTGCTGGAGTCGGTCCTATGTTTTGTGTCACTGGTTGTACAACCAATATAAGTGGGGCGCTGTCTGATTTCTCCGACACCACCACGTTTTTCAAGGACTTTGCTGGTGCTCCTTCAGGTTCGGAAATCACCCTCTTCCTTGTTGATGTCTGATGCACAAGAACATCATTTGAGTGGAAAAACATGGTATGACGACAGATGGAATATGTATTGATAATGGATGGGCATATCATCTTGAGTTATATGATGAGTAAACTAAGCATATGGTGGTGTAACAAAGTAGAAGAAATGCAAGACAACATATGCAAGATACGTGCAATCAATAAAACCTTGCCAAATTAGAACATGCACCTTGATGGGTGAACAGGATAGGCCATCTGCCTTTGACTCCTCGAGGTTAGAATAGTCATTAGAATGATATTCTGAACAAGAATCAACAGGTGGGGAGCGTATGAGTTTCATTGCTTCCAAAATGGCACTCAATGCCTTGGTGCCAATTTTGTAAGTCACTGTAGTGTTCCACAATATTCTTCTGATGCGCGGATTATGATATTCATTGTAATTGCATATAATATCTGAGAACCATGAAAACATAAATAGTTGTGAGATTATCTTTGTAATGCAGATGATATTCTAATATAGGGGCGCCCCTGTAAACACTTATGTGCTATCACTGGATTCTGATGAGAGAGCTCATGTGTGTTGTAATATCGTGCGTGCATTTACATAATCTGGCACATGTACACAAAAAAATAGGCTCCAGAAATAAGATAGCTGGCAGATGATAGGTTCATAATATACTGTATAGATAGTTTATTGCCAAACCATGATAACAAGAGCACACAACAACTAGGCAGATCATAGTGTACATAACAGGGGTACACCATAACCACGATATAAAAATCGGGAAAGTGGAACTGGCTTGAAAATACGGTGTTGTATTGCCGCTAGTAATTGAAAGCCTATCGATCACGTACAGGCCAGCACTATCAAACATGGTAAAGAAGAGCAAGCAGATTTTGGATAATAAAATGTTGGTTGCGCAGTGCCCACATATGATGAACCAGAGCGCATTAAGAATGCAACTCCCAGCTGTCTCTCGACCATTTAAGGCGGTTGGATGAAGATCCTACGTCTCCTAACCCTTCTTTTTCCTCGTCAGTGATTCTTCCCATACAGAACACCGCACGGGCCGGCGGCCGGACCACCGGCCCCTACCGCCTGTGTTCCTCTGCCACCCCCACCCCCCACCCGCGTAGAGTTTTCTTCGTTCGGCGAGGCCCCACAACCACCCGAGCCCCTTGGATCGCACCGGCGAACTCCGGC
This sequence comes from Triticum aestivum, assembly GCF_018294505.1. NCBI lineage: Eukaryota > Viridiplantae > Streptophyta > Magnoliopsida > Poales > Poaceae > Triticum > Triticum aestivum. Next base: position 149,835,224 of record NC_057807.1, read on the forward strand.
GAGCTTTGAAAAATCGACTGACCCAATTTTGAAATTTAGTCTACTGTGATTTAACTAGTGTGGAATATAAAAGGGGAAAACCATAAGCATTGGGAATATAGTGTTGAGCGTGCCATGGCGGATCTGAAGGTGCATACCGGACAAAGGCAACTTCGCAACCAAGACAATAAATCAGAGTAAAGCAGTGGCGATCTATTTTCTTACTGTGATAAATAAGTTGAGCAGATACAAAAGAGTACCGCCTCTGGTGCGGTGCCGTGTACGCATCTGGTGAGAATTTGACGGTGCTGCGGTAGCGATGGCTGTCGGTGGCGTGGAAGCAGATCTAGGAGGGTAGACGGTGGCGGCGGGGCGCGGTGGACGAGATGGTCGTAGGAGCGGCGCCGGCAAGGTGGATGATGTCGGGGATGAAGCGAGAGGACGTGATGCAAGGATCCCGGTCCGAAGGCGTGGATGAGAGAGGTCGATCTCTTGTAATGGACGGCAGCATCGGGGTATCAGCTCCGGCATGGTGGAGGAGGACGGCGGTGGATGGGGTGGCGGACGGCTGCGGACGGAGGAGGGTGGAGTGGAGAGGGTGTTTTGGCGCCCTCGGAGTATGAATGGGGAAAAGGGAGGTAGAGAGGAAGGGAGGGAACCATGTAGTCAGGGCGCACTTGTCTCAAATGCGAGGAAATTTACAAACTTAGCCCCCGTTTCAAATTTCTACTACATCACAACAACATTAGTCGGTTGGGGATAGGACGGTAATCTCGCATACACCGAATATTTTGTTTTTGGCGCCCACCGTGTATGAATATGAATCGGGGAGGGAGTCGATTTCGGCCGAGGGCACACTGTGTTTTGGCACCCACCGTGTATGAATCCGGGTGAGAGGCGGTTACGTCACGTTTGGGTGAAATTACAAACCTACCCCTATCGAAATCTATAGAAATCCAGCAGATAGGCTTTGCGCGGCAGGGATAGGCAGTAGTGATTTCCATCTCGCAGATTTTGGTTTCGGGCGGTAACTGCGACTTTCCCCCATTCGTTCAAATTTTGCACAGTGCATGTTTACCGTGCCAACTCAATTTGAATCCCGTTTGTATTCTACTATTTTTTTCGGGCAGGATCCATTTTCAATTGGAATTACATTCTATATATGTCAGGACCCCGACTCGATGTCACACCGATCTAGCCGGTAACACCTCATATCACTTTGCGGCCTCACGCACGGTATCCCCATGGGTGTCGCCTTACCTTTTCCCGGGACCATTTGCGCCTTTTGGCTCACGTATATGATAGTGTCGCTAGCATCCATATGATAAAGAGCCCGGGCTGACATGACTAGTCGTAAACCCAAAGTGGCACAGACTTACAGGGACAGGCATCCATGACCCAGCTTCGAACGTGTCGGTCATCAGCAAATGGGTCCGGGCTGTAGCACTGGGCTAGCAGGACTCCGGTAAACCGGGCTGTAGCGGGCTAACAGGACTCCGGTACTCAAAGCGTGACATTTCCCCGAAGAGACAGACACAGGAACAAAGAAGGACACATGCCGGCCAGCCTAAGTGTTCCAGAGCAGTAGCAAGCTACCATGGCTCAGCGGTAACACTAGGAGACATTTCCCGGTAAGAGAGGCTACTAAAGATAAACAACTAGATAGTCAGATCCCACACATACCAAGCATTTCAATCATACACACAATATGCTCGATATGTGCAAATACAACGAAGCATCACAACATGACTCTACGACACAAGTACTTTATTCATTAGGCTCCGAGGAGCGAGATATTACAAACATGGGTCTCATGACCCAACACTCAGAGCATACAAGTCAAAGCACAAGCGGAAGCTATCATGTCTGAGTACAGACGTCTATAAATGAAAAAGGCTGAAAAGCCTGACTATCTATCAGATCCTGCCGAGGGCACAAGATCGTAGCTGAGGTATCAAGCTAAACGTCGAAATCCAAGCGGAACTACTAGTGAGACTGAAGTCTCTCTGCAAAACATAAAATAGGCAAACGTGAGTACAAATGTACCCAGCAAGACTTACATCAGATCTATCTACACATGCATCATTATCAACAAAGGGGATGGTGGAGTTTGACTGCAGCAAGGGGTCCAAGTTTCCATATCCGAGGAATCCGGCTATTCGAATAGATAATGATAACCCTGCAGGGGTGTACTTCTTCACACACGCTCTCGCCACTTACCGCCCTGTACATGTCATGTACCTCGGCAACCTTCAAGCGGAAGCCAGGCGAGGGAGTCGGCCACGACCTGACTAACCGAACAAGTCTCTAGTCCAGGTTTATCGCCTATTCGGGTTCCATCCGCAAGGAGATCCGGCCGGGGTGTCGCTCACGGCCCCAAACGATGTGTGCAGGGTTCCCAAGCCCACCTCGACGGGTGGATGTACGCTTGGTACACCGTGCCACTGTGCCTAGTCTGTCCCAAGCCCACCTGTACTGGGTGCCACTTGGTAGACTACTAACACTACCTACAAACACCAGAAACTAGTTGCAACTCCTGGACAGAGATCATGTTGATTAATAAGTCGAGAGGGGTCGAGTTACCGGAACCCAATGTGTGGTAGTAACTGGTCATGGATCACAGACACAGAACTCAGTTCCTGAAGACGGCTGCAATGAGACAACCCACCATGTACTCCTACATGGCCTCTCACCGCTACCTTTACCAAATCGTGTTCACACACTTAGCTCACACACATGGGGACATGTTCACACGCCTCTGATTCATCCCCGATGAATCAGACCTGACTCAACTCTAAGCAGTAGCAAGCATGACGAACAAACATGAATGAGTAGGCACATCAGGGCTCAAACAACTCCTACTCATGCTAGTGGGTTTCATCTATTTACTGTGGCAATGACAGGTCATGCAAAGGATAAAGGGGTTCAGCTACCGCAGCAAGTAACAAATATGTCGTTGTTGTCCTAATGCAGTAAAAGAGAGCAGGAGCGAGAGAGTGGGATTGTATCGGAATGAACAAGGGGTTTTTTGCTTGCCTGGCACTTCTGAAGATAACATTGAGTCTTCATCAGTGTCAACGATCACATCATCGGTATCACGTCTATCGAGAGGGGACAAATACCGGCAACAAGGAAGAAATACAATCAATGCAATGCACAATATTATGCATGCTCATGACATGGCAATATGAATGTGTTTTGAGCTAATGCAACTAGCAACAGATTAAATGAAGTTGGTTTGAATATAAAATTCAAATTCAAACTCCATGTGATTATTCAAATGCCATTTAATTGATTTGTGCTAAACAGCAGCTATAAGTTGTTCTAACATGCATGAAAATGGTACAGATGGATTCCTTGAATTTTTCTGATAATTTTTCATATATAAAACATTTAATTTGGAGTTACGGTTAATTTTCTATGATTTATTGAAGTTTTAACTATTTTCTGGAATTTCCTAATTATTTATAAATTAACTAAATTCCAGTAAATGAATATTGTGTCAGCATGACGTTGGCATGACGTCAGCAAGTCAACAGGGGTCGGTCAGGGTCAAACCTGACGTGTGGGGGCCACACGTCAGTGACACAGGTTAGACAGGGGGGTTAGTTTAATTTAATTAAAGATTAGGGCACTAGGGCCCACATGTCAGTGGCTCTGGGGTTAGATTAGGTGGTGATTAGCTTAAGCTAATCACCTGATGGCGGGGGCCCACCTGTCAGTGTCAGCAGAGGGGGTAGTTAAGATAAAATAGTTAAACTAATTAAGAGGGGGGGCTGGCCCCACCTGTCATCGACCCAGAGAGGGGGGGGGGTCCCGCCGTGGTCAACGTGGTCAGACCCACCGGCGGCTTGACGCCGGCGAGGCCAGACGCGGTGGTGCGCGTCGGAAACAAACTACAGGGGCTCTTTTGGCGCGCAGGGAGCAGCTACGGAGAGAGGGTGGAGTGGCGCATCCAACGGTGGCGGTGGCGGAGGCTGGGGTGGCCGGAGCTGCCGGCGGCGACCTCTTTTGCGGCTGCCGGAGCTCGGGTGGGTGCGGGATTAGCGCTGCGGCTTGCAAACAAGCTAGCTGCCATGCTAGCGTTGCTCCACGGGTCGTTGCGAGTGCAACGGACGCACGCGCGGGGCCATTTGGTCACCGGGGCTTCGCCGGCGACGAGCCCGTGCGGCGGAGCGTTTCGGCTCCGGTGGAGGGAGCGGCCAGGGGGCGAATTAGTCAACGAGGCATGGGGAAAACGATGCAGCGGCTCACCGCGGTTCTTCTGGTGCTGCTGGCGAGGCAGGGGAGGCACGGGGTCCGGCGAATCGACGGAGGGGAGCTTCGGTGGCTGGCGACGGAACGGCGATGGTGGCGGCGTTGCAGGGCTTCCAGAGGGCTGTGGGTCGGTGGGGAGGAAGGAGGGGGTCGAGGCGGAGCTCGTGGGTGTGTCGGAGAGGCTAGGGGTGGCCGGTGGCCACGAGAGAGCTCGTCGGCGGCGGCGGGTGTGTTCGGTGGCTG